>NW_011494779.1:768063-776902 GCF_000754665.1 Bison bison bison | reverse complement strand
ATAGATGGGGAAACAGTGGAAACAGTGTCAGACTTTGTCTTTTTGGGCTCCAAAATCACTGCAGCTGGTGACTGCAGCCATGAAATTAAAAGACACTTACTCCTTGGAAGGAAAGTTATGACCAACCTAGATAGCATATTGAAAAGCAGAGATATTACTTTGCCAACAAAGGTCCATCTAGTCAAGGCTATGGTTTTTCCAGTGGTCATGTATGGATGTGAGAGTTGGACTGTGAAGAAAGCTGAGTGCCAAAGAATTGATGCTTTTGAACTGTGGTGTTGGAGAAGACTCTTGAGAGTTCCTTGAACTGCAAGGAGATCCAACATGTCCATCCTAAAGGAGACCAGTCCTGGGTGTTCATTGGAAGGACTGATGCTGAGGCTGAAACTCCAGTACTTTGGCCACCTCATGTGAAGGGTTGACTCATTGGAATAGACTCTGATGCTGGGAGCGATTGAGAGCAGGAGGAGAAGGGGATGACAGAGGATGAGATGGCTGAATGGCATCACCGACTTGATGGACATGAGTTTGAGTAGACTCCAGGAGTTGGTGATGGACAGGGAGGCCTGGTGTGCTGCGATTCATGCGGTCGCAATGAGTCGGACACAACTAAGCGACTGAACTGAACTGAGCACAGTATCACTTTTTGCTACATTCTAATGTAACAAAATTCTAATGGCCAAAGCAAGTCACAAAACCAATGCAGACTCAAAGGATGGGGAAATAGACTTTGCCTCTTGATTGTGTGTGTGCTCAGTCATTTCAGTTGTGTCTGACTTTTTGTGACCCCATAGACTGTAGCCCACAAGGCTCCTCTGTCCTTGAGGAGATTCTCCAGGGAAGAATACTGCAGTGGGTTGCCATTACTCTGGGGGATCTTCCCGTCCCAGGGATTGAAACTGGATCTCCTGCACCTCCTCCACTGCAGGTGAATTCTTTATCTACTGAACTACCTAGGAAGCCCACTTCTTGATTAAATTAACTACAAATTCACATTGCAAAGGGCACAGACACTGGGAGAGAAACATAATCAGGATCACTTTTGTAATCAATCTACCATTCAATTGTTTCAGTTATCTATTATTTTATAATAAAGAACCCCCAAAATTTCATGGCTTACAACAACATTCACTACTATATCTTCTTAGTTGGTAGGGTAACCAGATCTTTTGAAAAGTTCTCAGTTGGGGTCAGTAATGTCATTACTGGAGTCAGATGATGGATGGCTGGGACTGGAGTGGTCTGAAGACTCAACTGGGCTAGACATCCAAGATAGTTCCTTTCATCACATGTCTGGTGCCTCAACTGACATGACTGAAATACCTGAGGACTTGCTCCCATTTGGCTTCTCCATGCTGCTAGCTTCGACAGTCTCCACATGCCTTCTCAGGTTATTAAAACTCCCTACGTGGCTGCTCATTTTCACCAAAGTAAGCATTCAAAGAGATAAGACCAGAAGCTTCCAGGCTTCTTCTGACCTACCTTCAAAAGTCACACAGTGTCTCTTCTGGAATATTCTATTGCTTACACAGGGCCAGCACAGTTTCAGTAGAGAAAGGGACTGCACAAAGTTGTGAATCCTGGGCATTTGTGAGCACCTACATGTGTGTGTGCATACAATGTCGTATATGGATGCAATGCAATAATACCTTCAGCTTTCGTTCTGAACGTGTAGATTTTTTTCCATGTGAATAAATGTGTACATGACATTGCTTTTTGAGATAACAGACTTTACTTATTTATTTCCTGGAGTAGTCGGTTCATTTTTATTCTTTCAGAACATATAATTCTTTCAACCATGTTGTCAAAGTGGACACTTTTGAGACCTTGCATGACCAAGAGTATCTTTATTTTACACTCACTGTTCATTTTTTGAAGTTTGCTTCCTTCAATACTTTGTGTCTAATGTTGCTACTAAAACACTTCTTCTCTAGATCATTAGATAAGTTTCCTTTGTCTTCATTTTTTTTCCCTAATTTTACTCTCCTTTTTTTGTTAGTCTAGGCTCAGTTATTACCCATTTCATCTACCTCTTCCCAAAGCACTCATCAAGTGATGCTGTCTCTAAAAGAACTTACAGGCACTGCTCTTTCTCAGTGGCTGCGTCAGTGATAATCCAGCAAAGAAGATAAAGAGCAAGGAAAGGAGGGGACATTCAGGGTCCAGCTCAAAGCTGCACTTTCACCCACTCTCCCTGACAGCCAGACCACAGTGCTTGACACTGTCCTGCAGCTTTCAGCTAAGGGGCTGGTCTGCCATTGTCCCTCCTCACAGTGGTTTTGTTGAAGGCAATGTCCACTCAGGGAAATGTGGGATACAACAAGAAAACTCCCCCAGGCTACTCTATGCATGCTTCCCACATTTTCACCATACCCGTTGCCCCTTCCACCCAAGCCCCTGTGTTTCCACTCCTGCCTCTGGCATAAAGAGGCTTGGCCATTTCTCCCTCCTCAAGCCATTCTCACAATCCTGTTCTGAGATATGGCATTACCCCCCTGGGCTCCAAGTCATTCTCAGAGCAGACATCACATTATTTTCCCATTTGACAAAGAACCACATCCAATGTCCCAGACCCTTCACTTCACTTTTAGATAATACAATATTATATTAAAATGCAGCATTGAAATTAGAATATGCCAAACTTCAGAACATCATCTTTGAAATGAATGTTCTCAGACAGCTCTACAATTCCATTAGATATTGCACCTTATATAATTACTTTATTTTTCTTAATGAGGCAAAAATGAATAAATTTGCGTGCATTATACATGATTGCTTTCTAAACTTGATTAATCAATAAAGAATAAAAATGGAAAATTATAAATATATTCATCTTAGTAAAACAAAAGACACAAGTGTCTTCTTATAAATTAATGAATACAGTTCCTTTTTCCAGAATATTTGGCATTCTTTATCAACTAGGATATAAAAGAATGGAAAAACAAAGGTTTCTTGTGTTGTCTTTTGTACTTCCATATTAATAAATCAGAATAGTCCACTAGAAAGTAGTAAATTACTTCAGTTATAGAAAGGAAGAGACCTGACTTACATTCTGATCAGGCCAAAAGCAAGTTCTTAAAATTTTGGCTCAATCTGTTTCAATATTTGAAGTCACGCACTGGTGAACATTTTAATTGTTTTGTTCCATTGCTATGTATAAATATAATTATTTTCCATACGGAAATTTTTTTTACTTCATTCATTCAAATCACAACCCTCTTATTGATCAGGGTTTGTTTGGGGGCGGCCATTATTTGTTATGCATTTAATACATGGTTTTTCAGGGTTATCATTTTTGCCTCTAATTTGAAGTCATTTTTTATGATAAAGATGCATATTTTTTACTGATACCAAATTTGGAATAGGTAAATCAAGTATCACATTCTAGTCTTTTTTTCCATATTCTTTTACATATATATATACACACATTTATATGATATATATTTACATCTTTAGACTCTAAAATTTTGCATGTATAGCAGTACTTTTGCCATCTGTTTCTTTTGGATGTTTATGGATGTGAATCAACAATAAAAGTCCCACGATCTATCCTATTAGATCCTCACAGGTATACCTGAAAACATTCTTGAACCACCACTTTGGAAATACTCTCACTTAGCTGAGCTTTTGAAAGAACTTCTTAAGCATAACTTTTGATAGGAATATTCAAAAGTAATAAAATAGTCAGTGACTATATTCTTTTAACTTTGAATTATTTTCTTTGAAATAGCTGGGAGGATGAAGAGATATTTTCCAAAGCCCATTGTCACTCTCAGCTCCCTGCTTGCTACCTTTCTGGCCTCATCTGAGCACACACCATTCCCTACTTCATCTTAGTGCCTGGAAAACCAGCTGTGTTCTGTGCACCAGGTCTGTGCCCTGGGAGGGCATATTCATAGCCTGTAACTGACTGATATAAAGTGTAGCCATGACGCTCTCATGAGCCGTTCTTGAGAGCTGAGTATCAGCATGCTTACCATTTGGGAGAAGATTGGAGAGAGGCAAGTTCATTCTTGCAAAGAATACAGCATGGCAAATTCCATTAAATGAGAGGGTGGGAGCTAGCATCTGTTTACTGTGCAAAGTAAGCAAAAGGCAGACATCTGGGGAGACAGGTGATGGAGTGGAAATAGAGTTGAACTGAAATTCAGGAGGCATGTGTGAGAGCCCCAACTTTGCCCATCCTGGCAGCAGGGTGACCTTGTGTGAGGTCGATTAACCTCTGAGGACCTCTGCTTCCTCAGCAGCACATCAAGAGTACAGGACTAGATGACACCAAAGTATTTATAAACCCATAGGATTTTCTTCTTGACCCCAATTGACCTCTCCTGCTAATGCAGATACACATCAAACACGGCTGTTTGTTCATAATAGGGATTCAATATGCTAAATGGAATGTCCATGGGCAACCTAATTAGGCAAGTGGTGGGCTGTGGCTTTTTCTGATGTGACTCTAATGCCCTTGAAAGGCATCCTTTGGTCTGTCCGGCCTTGACCCTGGCTGATGGAGCCTTAGCGTTCTTTGCTGACTTACAGAAAACAGTAACTATACCCATGTCAAAACTCATCATCACCCACGTAGAGTAACATTCTTACTGAGGAGTTAATATACTTTATTCCATGTGCAGGAAGCTTTGCGTTTCACTTGGTTAGTTTGTAAGCTAAGACAGAATCATTTTTCCCAAAATTCATTCCTATAAATGTTGGCAATGAAGTGAGGCAATGACAGAGGGACAAAGAGGAAAGCTCTTTTAGTGAAATCGAACGATGACAGGTACCCTGTTGTTACCTCAAATGGCAAGATCAAGAGGTCACTCCTAGGACTTCCCTCATGGTACAGTAGATAAGAATTTGTCTTCCAGTACAGGGGACACAGGTTCAATCCCTGGTCCGGGAAGATTCCATGCTGTGGAAAAACTAAGCCTGAGCACCACAATTATTGAGCCTATGTGCTGTGGCTGCTGAAGCCCACACACACTAGAGCCTGTGCTCTGCAAAAAGAGAAGCCACCATAATGAGAAGACCATGCATCACAATGAAGAGTAGCCCCTGCTCGCTGCAATTAGAGGAAGCCTGCCTGCAGCAACAAAGACCCAGGGCAACCAAAAATAAATACATAAACAAATAAAGAGGTCACGCCTAATATTTCCTTTGGTCTTTTCATTAACTTGACTATTTTCGTAAGTAAGAGTTACTTTCTTCTGAACAAGAAGGCATTTAAGTACCATAAATTCCTGTGTCATTTTCAGAAATTATTTGAGGATGAACATACCAAATAGGAAAATGACTGTTAATAGGGCAAGAAATATTACTATGACCCAAGTTACAGGTTCAGAAACTGTTTGTACACTGCAAAGAAGTAAAATACTGAATTACAATAACAGGCTTGTCTTTTTTTTTTTATTGATCTGAATGGTTGGTGCCACAGAAACAGTGTGATTTCTATATCAGTAACTCAATAGTCTAAAGTGGCATTAAGAATAAAAACAAATTGTTATTTTGTTAAATTGCTTTACCACAAAAAAGCCATGAATGAAATTAAAGTAAAAGGAGAACATCCTATGAGGATTAGTGTGCTGGACTGAGACTATTGTTTATTAATATTAAATAATCCACAAAATAAAACCCTATTCAAAACAGTAGGATACATCCCTTTCTCTCATTCTCCCTACATTGGACTCTCAAACTGAAATTAAAGGCTAACTTCATTCTATTTTAGAATGATCTAAAGATACATAACATTCTTGGATACATTATAAAACATTTCTTCTAGTTATTAATGGTACTTTTAATTCAAGTAAGCTTTCCTATCAAGTATATTTTTATTTAGTTTTAATTTTTTTATATAATTTTTTTTTCTATTTTTTGGCCTCACACAGCATGTGGAATCTTCATTCCCCATCCAGGGGAAGTAAAGTGTTCCCCTGCAGTGGAAGTAAAGTGTCTTAACTACTGGGCCGCCAGGGAAGTCTCTATCAAGTATATTTTTTAAATCCACTATGTCTACAATGTCTTTTTTTTACTTTTTATTTTATTTTATTTATTTATTTGGCTGCTCTGGGTCTTAGTTGTAGTATGTGGGATCTAGCTCTCTGACCAGGGATCGAAATTGGGCTCCCTACACTGGGAGCTCAGAGTCTTGGCCACTGGACCACCAGGGAAATCCCTATAATGTCTATTTGGGGCTGGTGCACTGGGATGACCCAGAGGGATGGTATGGGGAGGGAGGAGGGAGGAGGATTCAGGATGGGGAACACATGTATACCTGTGGTGGATTCATTTCGATATTTGGCAAAACCAATACAATAGTGTAAAGTTTAAAAACAAAATAAAATTAAATTAAATAAAAAAAAAACTCTTAGTATAAGAACTCTTTTGCTTCATCAATAGATATTTCTTGAAATCATTATGTGCTAGGAAGATTTCGTTTTCTTCATTCCAGTTGAGGCCCTGGTATAGTATAATTATGGATCCCCCATTCATAGTATCATTTCTTCCTAACATTTTTCATTGCTTTCTCCCTGATTATTTGAATGTTCAGGTTAATTGAGATTTCTCTGTACTAATGAATTAGCATCAGTTCATATCTATTCTGGGCTTCCCTGGTAGCTCAGATGGTAAAGAATCTGCCTCTAATGAGAGAAGGTACTCAGCCTTCTTTATAGCCAAACTCTCAGTGGAAAAACCATAGCTTTGACTATACAGACCTTTATTGGCAAAGTGATGTCTTTGCTTTTTAATATGCTATCTAGGTTGGTCATAGCTTTTCTTCTAAGAAGTAAGCGTCTTTTAATTTCATGGCTGCAGTCACCACCTGCAGTGATTTTGGAGCCCAAGAAAATAGTCTGTCACTGTTTTCATTGTTTTCCCATCTGTTTGTCATGAAGTGATGGGACCAGATGCCATGATATTTTTTTGAATGTTGAGTTTTAAGCCAACTTTTTTACTCTCCTCTTTCACTTTCAAGAGGCTCTTTAGTTTCTCTCTGCCATAAGGGTGATGTCAACTGCATATCTGAGGTTATTCATATTTCTCCCAGCAATTTTGACTCCAGCTTCTGCTTCATCCAGACCGGAATTTCACATGATGTGCTCTGCATATAAGTTAAATAAGCAGGGTGACAATATACAGCCTTAATGTACTCCTTTCTCAATTTGGAACCAATCTGTTTTTCCATGTCTGGTTCTAACTGTTGCTTTTGGACCTGCATACAGATTTCTCAGGAGGCAGGTAAGGTGGTCTGATATTCCTATCTCTTTAACAATTTTCCACAGTTTGTTGTGATCCACACAGTCAAAGGCTTTAGCGTAGTCAAGGAAGCAGAAGTAGATGTTTTTCTGGAATTATCTTGCTTTTTTGATGATTCAGCAGATATTGGCCATTTGATCTCTGGTTTCTCTGCCTTTTCTAAATCCAGCTTGAACATCTGGAAGTTCTTGGTTCACATACTGTTGAAGCCTAGCTTGGAGAATTTTGAGCATTACTTTGCTTGCATGTGAAATGAGTCCAATTGTGCGGTGGTTTGAGCATTCTTTGGCATTGCCTTTCTTTGGGATTGGAATGAAAACTGACCTTTTCCAGTCCTGTGGCCACTGCTGAGTTTTCCAAATTTGCTGGCATATTGAGTGCAGCACTTTCATAGCATTATCCTTTAAGATTTGAAATCGCTCTACTGGAATTCCATCACCTCCACTAGCTTTGTTCATAGTGATGCTTCCTAGGGCCCACTTAACTTTGCACTCCAAGAAGTCACACTATCTGGCTCTAAGATAATTGTTGACAAGGTTGTGGAGGAAGGAAATTTTGATAAACCGTTGATAAGAATGTAAATTGGTATAGGTACTAAGAAAAAAAGTGGCTGGCTCTATGTGAATGATCACACCTTTGTGGTTATCTGGGTCTTTAAGATCTTTTTTGTGTAGTTTTTCTGTGTATTTTTGCCACCTCATCTGAATATTTTCTGTTTCTGTTAGATCCATACTGTTTCTGTCCTTTATTGTGTCCATCTTGTGAATAATACTGCAATGAACATGGAATTGCATATATCTTCTTGAGATCTTGGTTTCGATACTTTTGGATATATACTCAGAAATGAATATCATTTCATATGCTTGATCATATGATAGTTCTTTACTGTTTTGAAGAACCTCAGTACTTTTTTCCTTAGTACCTATACAAATTTACATTTTCACCAGTGGTTTATCACAGTTTCCTTTCTCCACAACCTTGCCAACACTTATCTTTTATTTTCCTTTTTTTTTTAATAGCCATTTTAACTGGTATGTGGGGATATTTTCTGGTTTTTATTTGTGTTTACCTGATCATGAGAAACGCTGGGCTGGAAGAAGCACAAGCTGGAATCAAGATTGCCAGGAGAAATATCAATAACTTAAGATATGCAGATGACATCACCCTTATGGCAGAAAGTGAAGAGGAACTCAAAAGCCTCTTGATCAAAGTGAAAGAGGAGAGTGAAAAAGTTGGCTTAAAGCTCAACATTCAGAAAATGAAGATCATGGCATCCAGTCCCACCACTTCATGGGAAATAGATGGGGAAACAGTGTCAGACTTTATCTTTTTGGGCTCCAAAATCACTGCAGCTGGTGACTGCAGCCATGAAATTAAAAGACGCTTACTCCTTGGAAGGAAAGTTATGACCAACCTAGATAGCATATTCAAAAGCAGAGACATCACTTTGCCAACAAAGGTCTGTCTAGTCAAGGCTATGGTTTTTCCAGTGGTCATGTATGGATGTGAGAGTTGGACTGTGAAGAAAGCTGAGCACCAAAGAATTGATGCTTTTGAACTGTGGTGTTGGAGAAGACTCTTGAGAGTCCCT
>NW_011494779.1:758505-767963 GCF_000754665.1 Bison bison bison | reverse complement strand
TGAGCACCAAAGAATTGATGCTTTTGAACTGTGGTGTTGGAGAAGACTCTTGAGAGTCCCTTGGACTTCAAGGAGATCCAACCAGTCCATTCTAAAGGAGATCAGCCCTGGGATTTCTTTGGAAGGAATGATGCTAAAGCTGAAACTCCAGTACTTTGGCCACCTCAAGTGAAGAGTTGACTCATTGGAAAAGACTTTGATGCTGGGAGGGATTGGGGGCAGGAGGAGAAGGGGACGACAGAGGATGAGATGGCTGGATGGTATCACTGATTCGATGGACGTGAGTTTGAGTGAACTCTGGGAGTTGGTAATGGACAGGGAGGCCTGGCCTGCTGCGATTCATGGCATCGCAGAGTCAGACATGACTGAGTGACTTAACTGAACTGAACTGATGATTAGTAATGTTGAGTAACTTTTCATGTTTTCATTGGATACTTGTATGTCTTCTTTGGAGAAATGTGTGTACTGAAGTCCTTTGGCCACTTTAAAATTAGGGTTGTGGGGGTATTTTTTGCTATTGAGTTGTTGAAGTTCCTTATGTAGTTTGGGAATTAACCCCTTATCACATATAAGGTTTACAAATAGTTTCTTCCATTCTTTAGACTGGCTTTTCATCTTGTTTATGGTTTCCTTTGCTGTAAAAAGGCTTTTTAGTTTGATATAATTCCACTTGTCTATTTTTCCTTTTGATGCCTATGCTTTTGGTATCACATCCAAGAAACTGTTGCTGAGACCAATGTCAAGACTTTCCCCTATGTTTTCTTCTAAGAGTTTTACAGTCTCAGATCTTATGTTGAAGTCTTTAATCCATTTTGAGTTAATTTTTGTACATGGTGTAAGATAAGGATCCAATTTTAATCTTTTAGATGTAGATATCCACTTTTTCAAAACCACTTATTGAAGAGACTATTCTTTCCCCTATTGTGTATTCTGTCACACTTGTCAAAAATCAGTTAACCACATATGCATTGAAATCAATGTTCATATGCATGAAATCAATTGAAATCTATTCTGTTCCATTGGTCCATGTGTCTGCTTTGAGTAACTGTTTTTGTGCTATTTTGATTATTGTAGCTTTGTGACATATTTTGAAATCAGGAAGAATGGTGCCTCCATATTTGTTCTTTTTGCTCAAGATTGTTTTGGCTGGATGGGGTCTTCTGTGGATAGATATGCATTTTAGGATTTTCTTTCTATTTCTGTAAAAAAACTGATTTTTATGAGTTGTATTGAACCTGTAGATCATTCTGGATAGTATAGGCATTTTAACAATAGTAATTCTTCCAAGCTATGAACATGAGATATAATTCCACTTATTTGTGTTTGCTTTAATTCATTTCATTGGGTTTTACAGATAAGAAAGCTCAGATTGAGAGAGTATATCTTCTTTTTCCTTTTTTCCCCCTCTAAGTTATAAACTAATAAATGGAAAAAACAGAGTTCAAATCTCGGCCTTCAGATACTTTATCCACGATGCATGGATGTGAGAGCAGAAAGGAGGAGTACCCGTCTCAGAGGAAGAGGGAGAGAAGCTTAGAGGCAAAACCTAAGGCAAGTCTTAAAGTGTTACCCAGGAATAAAAAGAGAGGGACAAAGAAATATTTGTAAGGTTCTACACTGTTAGTGCAAGAAAGCTGGAAAATCCAATACATTAGTGGGAATGTTTTGAGGAATCCATACCACTTAGAGTAGGCAAATTTGCCATTCTCCTTCCCAGTATTGGGATTATAAGTATTTAGAATGTAAGACTTAGGTTCTGATCTTTCCTAGGGAAATGAGTCAAGATCCTGAGATGTTTAGGGAGATCAAAAGAATATTTGAGGCTTTTCTTATTGGACTTCTTCCATATACAGTGAAATTGAGGCAGACAGTTCCACATCTGAATGTTTGATATTATTTTTTTTTAAGTCTTATTCTGGCAAGGTAGAAAGAGATGTAAGCAGGGAGGGCAGGAAAATGCAAAACAGAGAAATGAAAAATTTGAATATTATGACTTTTCATGGTGGTATGCTTGGTTTTTACCTTTGAGCGATCACATTTCATTTTGAAATCTCATATGACTGCTAGTCTGAAATGATGAAATGGTGTGGGTCACCTCACCTTGGAGGAATAAGATGAATCACTTTGACTTTGCAAAGCACATACTCATTTTTTTTTCTTTAAAAATGAATTCTTGCCAAAAGCAAGGGGAAAAAATCATTATACTATTTATTTTTTCCTCTGACAATGTCTGTCATTATTAGTACTTTTTGAGTGAATTGTCTTTTAGTTTTATTGTGAATGGAGTGAGATGATTTTATCTAAGAACTAAAATTGAAGTAGGCATGGAAAGAGAGAGAGAGAGGAGGAGGCTTTCTGGGGAAAAAAATTCACCCTTTCTCCTTTTCAGCAACCTTTTAACATTTCAGAATAGAAGCTTCTGGGGAAGAACTGTGGTGAGTTCACACAAAGGTTTGGTGTAGTCTTGAAATCTCCTGTGTTGGCCATTGAGATGCACAGTTACTTCTCATCTCTTGAAAGGCACAGTGTGCCACCTGATAGACGTCAGTAAGTGGAAGGAATTTTTGGTTGAAGAAGAACTGAAAATATTTTTGTATGTTCTCATCCCAGTTCCAGCAGTAACTAAGAATGGACAGCATCTGTGTCTCAGCATCGCTCAGAGAAATGGGATGTCATGGATCACATGTGATTATTGACATAGCACTCCTAATCATATGCTTTCCAAATCAACTACTTCAAATTTACTTCACATTTAATTGGTGCTTTTGGTTTGAAGCTGCTGTCTGATACTGACCTTTGGTTGATGTCATATGACTGTTCTATTATGAAAAAATGTGTTGATGAGAAGCCTACTTTTCCAGTACTAATGGCATAACTGACATCAAATGAGGTACTTTTGACATAAATCCAAGAGAGAAATAATTTGAAAGATCACTAGTAATTAAGACAGCATTCACTTCTGTTTTAGTAATTATCGTAATCTGAAGATCACAATTAAACATATTCACGGGAAAATCAAGCCAACACCAATATGGATTTGACCCCTTAGGATCTGTTCGCCTACCATTTTCAATAAGATTCTTCACAGAAGCAATTAGATTCTTACTATTTTACTTAGAAATATGCTCTTTTCACAACTACCTTGGTCTCCCTCCATAATCAACCTACAAACTGTGATTTTTATAGCAGGTATTCTTAGTCCACTATTAACCAACTCGCAGATGAATCCAGGAGTTACAGGAGTAGAATGAACCTATGAAGGAAGCCTTGCTTTCATTTTTAAGTTCTTTCATCACTGTCTTAACAACTACCGTGTCCATACAACATTATGTTGAAAACTGTTAAACAGTCCCCAACATTGAGAAAGTGCCCTGTGGTAGCAGCCATGCCCCTTCAGTTCCACCCTGGATAAGACTCGTCTCTGACCTCACGTACTGTATTTTGATTGCTTGGTTTTCTTGCAGAAAAAGTCAGTGAAATCAAGATGGCCTCAGCCTATCACCTATGGGCAAAAAATGCATAGGTGACCAACAGGCAGGTATCCTGCCTGCACTTAGCCTTCTTCCAGGGCTCTTCAGTTTACTCCAAGCCTGTTCATCATCCCCCAAACACACCTTTCTACTCCAGGTTATTCCATTAGCAACAGAAGCGTATTGCCTTGTCTTATGTAACCCTCAGACACTCAGAGTAATTGGAACCCAACTCCTTCTGGATCTACTGCTTTATCAGGCTCCATACACACAATGAAGTAATACCTGAAAATCGAAGCCTTCTTACAACTCCAAGTCGGGAGAATCAATACAAATCTGTCCATTTCTTTTATGTCTAAACCAAACATATCAGCCATCAAATGTGACTTTCATCCTCTTGGATTCTAAAATCCCACAGTGAAATAGCTACAGGCAGAACTGTAAGAACGCTCCAAGAAGCCAGAATCGTTTAATCATGCCCTGACTTGCAGCTCTCCTTTCATCATTTCACTCACAACCAGAAGACGTAGAAACAGGCATGTCCTCGTGGGGAGAGGATCTTACTGAGAAGACCAGTTGGGACCAGACAGACAGTGTGGACCCAGTTTTGTTCTGTGCTCAAAGGGCCTCAGCTCTGCCCTCTGGCGCTGCCATCTCAGCTGCCCACTGTCATTGTCCTCCCTCCAATCATTTGTGTCTTAATATGAACTGAAGTCCTTGGTTACCTTTTGATTTCTAAGGACAGGAGGCTTAGTCTCAGGTGGAAAGCGCGTAACTTGGAAGCGTGCATCAGCAGAACAGAGTGGGTCTGGCTGGTCTCACGTCTATCCCAATCTCTCAGGCACCTAAAGCAGCAGCTGTGATGTGTGGGCACTGGCTGGGCAGCATCAGCATAGTCTGAACGTCTTAGAAATGCTCATGTCTTGCACACTGCAGATATACTGACTCAGAAAGTCAGGAAGGTGAGGGGGAGAGGAAGCAGTGCAGAGTCACCCTCAAGTTTGAGAACAGTGCCCTGGGGAATCACCACTCTGGGCACACTAGCAAGGCCAGCCATTTTTTGTGACAGCATCTATTGTATGAAGTTATTATGTGTGGAAACTTGTAATCATGTGAGCACAGCACTGGACCAGTTCTAGAGATTAATAGCTGTGATTATGAGAGACCCTGGGATTAATTTTTGTGATGAATATTACTCTGTAATGGGATTTTCTGCATCTCAAAGAATAAGATTTGCTAATGGAATTAAAAGCACAAACAAGGGAAATGCTTATTAGTTTATGAGCCTGAATTTGCATTTAAACAATGAATAGGCTAATTACAACTCTGATCTGTTCAAGTACAAGGCTTTCTTATTCCCTTCTCAACCAGCATTATCTTTCTTCCTTGGGAGTAATGAGACTGTATTTCTTTTGAAATACTCTCAGATTCACCAGATAAACATTTGTCCTCATATAGGGAAAACTTGCAGGACTTTATAATTTAAAAAATTTTGTTATTACTTTCCAAAGCAGAAATAAATTCACAGACCTTAAGGGAAAAGATAGGGGAGGGATAAGTTAGGAGTTTGGGATTAACAGATATACACTACTATTATAAAACAGATAAACAACAAGGACCTACTGTACAGCCCAGGGAACTATATTCAATATCTTATAAAGACCTGTAATGAAACAGAATCTGAGAAAGAATATATACATGTGTACGTGTGTGTTAGTTGCTCAGTTGTGTCCAACTCTTTGCAACCCTATGGACTGTAGCCCGCTAGGTTCCTCTTTCCTTGGGATTCTCCAGGCAAGAATACTGGAGTGGTTTGCCATTTCCTTCTCCAATATATATATGTGTGTGTGTATGTATATATATATATATGACAGGGCTTCCCTGGTGGCTCAGACAGTAAAGCGTCTGTCTACAATGTGGGAGACCCAGATTCAGTCCCTGGGTTGAGAAGATCCCCTGGAGAAGGAAATGACAATCCCCTCCAGTACTATTGCCTGGAAAATCCCATGGACAGAGGAGCCTGGTAGGCTACGGTCCATGGGGTCCCAAAGAGTCAGACATGACTGAGCGACACTTTCATATATATATATTTGAATATATATATATATATATATTTCTCTTCAAAAAAGTGAAAGGTATCAAAAAATCTTGAATCTAGCATCAGAGAACAGAAATCACCAACAATGAGGAAAGTAAGGATGGAGAAAGAGAAGTTCATAATTCAAAAGACATATCTTGGGGAAGAAATATCAAAGTGGAGGGGATGGAGGGCCAGAGAGAGATAAGGAAGGATGCTAAGAAGGGCTAAAAGAGGCATTGCAGTAGAGAAAAACACTACATGTCTCTACTCCTAACGTTTTAAATTGAGACACTGACATGGATTCTTGCATGTATTGCATACTAAAACTGAAGTACTGAACTAAGACTGCTGCTAAGTCACTTCAGTCGTGACCAACTCTGTGCGACCCCATAGATGGCAGCCCACCAGGCTCCCCCGTCCCTGGGATTCTCCAGGCAAGAACACTCGAGTGGGTTGCCATTTCCTTCTCCAATGCATGAAAGTGAAAAGTGAAAGTGAAGTCGCTCAGTCGTGTCTGACTCTTAGCGACTCCATGGACTGCAGCCTACCAGGCTCCTCCACCCATGGGATTTTCCAGGCAAGAGTACTCGAGTGGGGTGCCATTGCCTTCTCCGGAACTAAGACTAAGAGAAGAGAAAATGAGAAGAGGAACAGGGAGAGCAGAGGGAGGTGATGGAAGGGCAGCACTGATGCCCAAAGTAGTAACTTTGTTGCTTCAGAGCTTTCATTTCCAAAGCACTTATTTCGTCTTCCTAATACTATGAAAAAGCAGAGCTTAGCAACATGAACCCTATTTTATAGAGGAAGAGAATGAGGTCTGGAGATGATTATCAGATAGGCATCAGGTACCCAGCAAAAGATAGAACTCTAGTGTGGAGATAAAGGCAGGCCAACCAAATCAGAGCAAGCAAAGGCCATTTAGTCAGCGCTTGCTCTAGCAAAGGAGTCATCCACTGTCACTTACGTTCAGGCAGAAGCTCAAAGGCTGGCAAAAGAATGAGAAGGATTTGTAGTGGAAAAAGGGAAGGTGTCAGATATGTTGCAGGTAGTATCATTGGGCTTGATTAGGGGTGCCTGGCAGGTTTTCCTCCAATTGGTCCTAAGTTGGAAGCAGGGACAAATATGAGAAGATGTCAATTACTAACCAAGTCCTGGCCTTTTTTGCCTATTGTTACAGGGGTTAATGATTGGATTCCTGGGTTTTACTAGAGAGCTGTCTGACTTCTGTTAAGCCTGACTTAGATAGCTGTGGACTTCCTGACATGGCTAATATAAGTAAAGAGTTGTTTTCCTGGCCTGGATGCTGCAGGTTGTGGGTCAGAGTTCTATTTTATATATTGTCTGGCCATTGTCTGTTTGAACATTTCACCTCTCAATACTCAGTTCTTTTAGTTTAGTAATTTTGGGTTTTGTTGTGTGTGTGTGTGTGTGTTTTAAAAAACAAAGTAAGACTACAGTTAAGCCTTCCACTTTGCTATTTTGCCCAAGGCTGTTCTGGAGAGTTCTGGAGCAGCCTCTCTCTGGGGTGTACAGATCTGAAGAGTTCTGGGTGATTCCACATTAGCACTTTAGTGCAAGTTAGGGTCGGAGAAGGCAATGGCACCCCACTCCAGTACTTTTGCCTAGAAAATCCCATGGATGGAGGAGCCTGGTAGGCTGCAGTCCATGGACAGCTAAGAGTCGACAGGACTGAGCAACTTCACTTTCACTTTTCACTTTCATGCATTGGAGAAGAAAATGGCAACCCACTCTAGTGTTCTTGCCTGGAGAATCCCAGGGACAGGGGAGCCTGGTGGGCTGCAGTCTATGAGGTCTCACAGAGCTGGACACGACTGAAGCGACTTAGCAGCAGCAGCAGCAAGTTAGGGTAGGCAAATTCTTTTTGGCTCCTTGAATGTCAAGCCTGTGCCTGTGAGGACCCCTGGATGACAGCCTCCTTCCACTTGCCCAGCTCTCCTCTCTTCTCCTGTCTACTGGGGAGGGATTGCTGATACCTGAGGTAACAGAGGACTGAGATTCTAAAATCTCAGGTTATGGAAATGACTTCCTTTTTCAAATACTGGGAAATGAAGGCAGCCAGGAACTAGGCTGCCTTGGGCTGTTGCTAGTCTGCAGTGGGAGGAGGCAGGAAGGAGAGGGAGCTCTTTGCAGAGGATCTACTGCTTTGGTCTGAGGCCAGTTCCCCCACCTGATAAGTCAGTCGCTTAGTCGTATCCGACTCTTTGCTACCGCACAGACTGTAGCCCACCAAGTTCCTCTGTCCATGGGATTCTCCAGGCAAAAATACTGGAGTGGGTTGCCATTTCCTCCTCCAAGGGATCTTCCTGACCCAGGGGTCAAACCCATGTCTCTTGTATTGGCAGGTGGGTTCTTTACCACTAGTGCCACCTGAGAAGCCCACCTGATGTCATTGGCAGTTGCCATATGTGACACAAGGGAGGCCCTAGGAACCCAACGCAGTGCCCCGAACATCAGAGATTGAATAGGTATTGGCCTGCCCTTATCTGCCCCTTACCCTGCTAATAGCGCTAAAGTATTTTAGGGCATGCATTTATACTCTGTTGACGATTCAGAGCAGGGGACGGTGTTCTCAAAGCAAGATTTGGGTTCCTGCCTGGTATTTGATGAGATGACCAGAGGGTATACCTTTGTAGTGGACTTGATATGATCACAGCTGAAGAGAGGATTCTGGAAGAGGGTGATCTCTAAAAGTCCCTGTTGCATTATAGCCGATTTGAGCTCTCAGCTCAGTGCTGTGCTCCTGGCTCGCACTGGCCTCTTTCCTCTCCTCAAATGTGCCAGCTTCTTCCACACTCTCCCACACTCTGTTCCCTCTGCCTCCAACACTTGTTTTCTTCACTGGCCAAACCCTGCTTAGCCTTCATGGGCTTAAACATCGACTTACTGGGTGTACTCTGCCCAGTCTGAATATGTTCCTTTCTTCTTCACTCTTCTGGTACCCTGAATTTTTCCTTTGAAACGCTCATGTAGAAGAGGAAAAAATTTCCCTTGACCGTCTCCTTAGGGTCTCTGGCTGTGTCTGAAAATTAAACTGGCAAACAGTAAGAGAAGAAAAGCGTATACATTTAAGTTTTATGTGACACAGGAGCCTTCATAAGAAAGGGAAGACCCAAAGAAACATCTAGACCTGAGTGTTTTATGCTAGGTTTGATGGAGAGTGGAAAGTCGTAGAAAGATATAACAGGATAAAGGTGAGCTAAGTGTAGTAAATTGTAGGAAGCCCAGCAAGGCTTGTTAGTTCAGATTTCGCTGTGTCTCTCCATCTTCAGAGATAGATAAGGATGTTCCTTTCAAGTCTGGGTATAGGGAGGGCACCTCTCACAGTAGGGTTTAATGATCTAGCTCAGGGGGAAGTCAGAAAGCCCTTCTTACATACACCATTTCTCAAATTCCTTCAGCTTGAGATATTTAATTTGCCAAAGTGCCATATTTTGGGTAGTGTATCTTGAATTTTGCCGCTTGTCACAATTCAAATCGTACACGTATTTGTATAATTATTTGTTAAATGTTTTCCTTACCCACTGGACTGTCAGTTTCCTGGTGACAAGGACCGTGGGTGCCTCCGCTGCTGAATCCCCGTCTCAGTGTCTGGCAAAAAACTCTACTTGACAACACATTTTTGTTGAATGAATGAAAAGCACAATAAAACTTTCATGACTGCTCTTTTCTGCTAAATCTGATTCCCTATGGACTAATTGAACTGCTGGAATTTCTCTTCTTTGTTCCAACACACTCTATGCAGGCTTCCCCCAAATTGGCATGCTCTCTGATTGAAAAATCACCTGCATTCTTCCTCTCGGAGATTAATTGCTCGCGCGCTCCCAGTTCTGCTCAGTCTCTTCCTGGCACTGGCCTCTGTCCCTCGCCTAATCTTCATTCCCTTATTC
>NW_011494779.1:755750-758405 GCF_000754665.1 Bison bison bison | reverse complement strand
GTTTCTTTTTGTCATTTAAAAACAAGAGCTCTTCATCATATACAAAGACCAAAGGAGCAGCTGCACCTCTCGAGGTGCAATCAGCCTGGACTCTGAACAGGATAATAATTTCTACGTGTAACTATCTCACACATCCTCTGCTAAGAGCCGAAAGGACTGGCTCATCACTGTGAGCACAGACCTTGGGGAGATTTGCTCTCAGGCTAATTGGTGTACTGTTTGCCGTTTCAAGGAGCAGCTACTGTTAGGACTCCACCTGCAAAGCTCTGGGGGAAAGGGGGCTGCTGCATTTACATATAATATGTGGAGTGACTCCTGGAGTTTATAATGCTTGTGGGGGGATGGGGTTGTTGCTGTGTATTCTTATGGATACTTCATTCCTGCCCTTAGTTTATGGATAAAAAGTAAATGCAAATATTGTTCTGTGCCTTTGAAGATGAAGTTATGAGTCTACAGCTTTGAATCAGATGTTCTGTGCTTAGTTGCTCAGTTGTGTCCAATTCTTTGTGACCCAATGGACTGTAGCCCACCAGACACTTCTGTCCATGGGGATTCTCCAGGGAAGAATACTGGAGTAGGTTGCCGTGCCCTCCTTCAGGGGATCTCCCCAACCTAGGGATCGAACCCAGGTTTCAGACAGGCATGGACTTTCTCAAGTGACAAGCATAAACTGTCCCATAGGCAAGACTTAATTTTAAATCAGTAAATTTGAAAACCAGCAACCAGACTGAAGTGATTATATTAAAAAGAAACAAAAAAGAAAACCTCTAAGTTTTCCACATAGGCAATTTGTAAGTCTGTAAGGATTTTGTCTCACTCTTGATTTTAGGGAGTGTGTGTGTGTGCGTGTGTGTGTGTGTGTGTGTGCATGTGTGTGTGTGTGTATTCCTTCCTTCAGACAAGGTACATTTCGAGCTCATCTGGGACTGAGATCATTTGGAGAATCTGTCTGAAGTGCCTCTGGGGCTAAGAATGGTGAGAATGGTGGTGTGGGGAAGAGAAAGACAGTAGGTTTTTCTGATGTATTTTTGCTGAAAATATTCTCCACTTAGCACAGAACAGAAAATCTAAACAACAGTTCTCTAAATGCTGGTGTTTTTAATGTATAGATGGTTAGTTAGATCCTGTGACAGAAAAGGCTTGAGGGTATGAGTAAGACAATTTGGAACTCAGATAAATCCTTCCACTAAATGGATAAATCCTGGACAGGGAACATCAGTTAGGAGGCTCTTAGAGAGAGGTGCTAGAAAAAGATCAAGAGCACTGAGCAAGGGAACTGCCACTGAGCCAGCTTCCCTGAAGCCTGAGGGGACCTTCGGCAGACATCTGTGTTTGGCTACTTAACTGCTGCTTCAGTGTACTTCTGTTAACTACTTCCCACTAGAGCAGTTGCGCAAAACCAAATCCTCCCTATCCCAGCCTCCCTTGCATCTATAGCTGTCCATATAGTCTGGTTTCATCCAGGGAAATGTAAACATCTACTGAGGGGATACTGAGATGGATTTTACTCCCTGAGGAAAGAAGACACCATTGCAATAGTGCCCATTTTCCTCTTATTACAAAGCTGTCCACTGATAGGGCTTGGACACACTCATGTGGCCCTGATTCCAGCGTCTGCAATGACCCTCTTGTGGTTATGTGATGAAGGCATGAGAATTGCAGAGACGCTGACTTGGGGTCTTGATTCTGTGTTGCTTGTGAAGCAGCTGTGGAACTACCTGTGTTCAGATTTCATTTCTGTGTGGTTTAAGATATTCTTAATTTGTTTTGTGTTTTTTTGGTTGTGGTTTTTTGGTTTCTTTCTTGTGGTTTCTTTTTTTGGTTGTGGTTTCAAAGTCATTCCTAATTGGGAGACTTCCCTGGTGGTCTAGTAGCTTAGACTCCACACTCCCAGGTTCAATCCCCAGTCAGGGAACTAGATCCCACACACCAAAATTAAGAGTTCCCATGTCACAGCTAAAGATCCCACATGCTGCAACGAAGATCTGGTCAGCTAAATAAATTAATGAATAATTAAATATACTTAAGAATCATTCTTAATTGATATAGGACAAAATAAAGTTTCCACCAGTCCAGAAAAACAATGAAGACTGAGGAAATGCATGGGTTTCATTTGGAATCAGACATACCTGGATTCTGATCCTGGCTCCACTGTTTATTAGTTATACAGTTTGGACAAGGGAATATACATCTTTGAACATGCATTTCCTCATCTGTTAAATGAAGGAATTGGATAAATGGATGCCAAAATCACACCATGAAAAGAAAAGATGCCCTAATGCGCCAGACATAATTAAGGGCAGAATTACAGCATGGACTGCAGGGACCAGCAGAGGAGGTATATCTTTTCAATGTTCCACAGACTGGGTTTGGCTTCCTAGACATGACCTGGCCCTGTACATTTTTAAAGGGCAAACAAGGGGAATTTATCAATGGTGGCTCTGTTCTTGCCAAAAGCTTACCTCAGGACATGACACCATCTGCGGCATGTCAGAGGGGGTTTTCTTATTGCTTTAATACATAATTAGCAGCTGCATCTTACTGTTGCTGTCAGCTCTGAGGACCTGGTCTCTGTGGAGCCTCCACAGCATCTGAAGCTTTGGCTGGCTGGGTGCCATGGCAACGGCTACAATTCTAGCACCAGGGATGTGCTTG
>NW_011494779.1:728820-755650 GCF_000754665.1 Bison bison bison | reverse complement strand
GCCCTTCCAATTCAGGGAAAAATAAGTAAGATTTCTCTTTCCTGAAGTCCTGCCACAGAGCTCTCTGGCCCCTCTTTTAGCCAGTGGTCAACTAGACTTCCTTCAATTGACTGGCCAAACTCTGTGGTTTTAGACAAAAAGGTTAAAACTTCCTGTGTTAGGACTTCCTTAGGCAGATACTCAAGAAGGTAGAATGCCCTGAATCTAGTGGAGTGCCACTTCTGAAGGGAAAGAGAGAAATTTGATAATACCCATCCCCTTCTTAAACTAGCAGGTTTCTTGGAGGCCATTGGTCATCTGTCTTTTCTAGGAGACCAAATTAGCTCTTCCAAGAAGTAAGAACTCTGAGTGGAATACTGGATTCAGGGGGATTCTTAGCTGTTCGATAGTGCTTTCTGCTGCTGCTGCTGCTGCTGCTGCTGCTAAGTCAATTCAGTTGTGTCCAACTCTGTGTGACCCCATAGACGGAAGCCCACCAGGCTTCCCCATCCCTGAGATTCTCCAGGCAAGAACACTGGAGTGGGTTGACATTTCCTTCTCCAATGCATGAAAGTGAAAAGTCAAAGTGAAGTCGCTCAGTCGTGTCCGACTCTAGCGACCCCATGGACTGCAGCCTACCAGGCTCCTCCTTCCATGGGATTTTCTAGGCAAGAGTACTGGAGTGGGGTGCCATTGCCTTCTCCCTTGATGGTGCTTGGAAACTATCACATATGTATACAGCTTGTTTTTCCTCCAGAGAGGTTTAACCTCTGTTTGATCATCACAGTGGCTCATGAAGATCACCTGTGACCTTCATCAGCCCCACCCCTTTCCCTGTGTAGGTTGGAAGCAAGGAAGATGATGAAAACCACTGTCAGGGTCCCACTTGTGTAGAACCTTGAAGAACCAATTTCTTGAGTTTCCTCTCTTTCCCAAAAGGGGATCTGGAAGGTGTGTCCTTGTCTTTCTATGAAGGAATTAATTTTAATAGCATCTTCAACTTAGGGAAATAACATCTCAATTGTCCCCAAACATCTTAACTCATTCCAGCATCAGCTCAAAAGTCTAAAGTTCAAAGTTCAAAGTATCACTGAGATCTAACCAGTCCATTCTGAAGGAGATCAGCCCTGGGATTTCTTTGGAAGGACTGATAGCTAAAGCTGAAACGCCAGTCCTTTGGCCACCTCATGCGAAGAGTTGACTCATTGGAAAAGACTGTGATGCTGGGAGGGATTGGGGGCAGGAGGAGAAGGGGACGACAGAGGATGAGATGGCTGGATGGCATCCCTGACTCAAAGGACGTGAGTTTGAGTGAACTCCGGGAGCTGGTGATGGACAGGGAGGCCTGACGTGCTGCGATTCATGGGGTCGCAAAGAGTCGGACATGACTGAGCGACTGAACTGAAGTGAACTGAACTGAACTCAGGTGAGACTTGAGATATGATTCAGCCTGAGGCAAAACTCCTCCACAACAGTGAATCTGTGAAACCAGACAAACTATGTGTTTCCAAAATACAATAGTGGAATAGGCATGGGATAGACATTTCCATTCCAAAAGGGAGAAATTGAAAATAAAAATACAGTGGACCCCAAGCAAATTGAAAACTTAGCAAGACAAATCCACAAGCTTACAAGTCCCAAGAATATCCTCTTTGGTTTGATACTCTTGCCTTCTAGGTTGACTGGGGTAGCAGGTTTACCAGCATGACTCAGTGGGACAGTCACCCCTATGACTTCACAGGGCATCAGACCCACAGCTTTCTGAAAGTGCCCTACCCTTTGAAGCCAAGGAAGATGCAGCCTTGGCCTTGGGCCTATGGTGAGGATAATAGCCTCATGAACTTCAGTTACCTTCAGGGTCATTCTTTCTTTTTCTTGAAGATTAAAACATGTTTGCAGCTGGACAGCTCTGTTCCTGTTGTCCAGTCCTGTAGAATTCCAGAAGTCTGACCATCTTCTTTCATCCACTTTTTCCCTTCTCCCTTTAGTTCCAGCTGGCACTGTTTCTGCTGGTATAATCCTATCTCTATGCCTAACTTCTTCAGAGATGACTGGTGAGTCCCTGAGTTGCAACATAATCTCTTTATTAAATGATTGTTCAGTGTTCTTTTCAGAACAAGCATCTCATTTTCACAATGTGGTTAGATTCTTAAAATCTCCAAGTTCTGGTTCCTTTTTGCTTAACAATTCCTTCCTCCATTCTTCTCTGCCTTCACATTTTACTAAAAGTGGTCAGGAGGAACCAAGTCCCTCCTTTAACACTCTGCTTAGAAATCTCCTCAGCTAAGTATTCAGTTTTATCATTCACAAATTCTGTCTTCCACAAAACACTAGAACACAGTTGAGCCTAATTCTTTGCCACTTTGTAACAAGGATCACCTTTTGTCCCTTTCCTAATAATCCTTTCCTCATTTCTGTCTACCACCAGCATGGACTTTACTGTCCACTCTACCAACATTCTGTTCACAGCAACTCAACATACGAATTTTGGAGGGATCCATGCATTCAGTCTATAACAATGCTGCTGCTCTGGGCACCAAACTGAAGGTCACAGAAATTAGTAGGTCAACTCTTACATTTTTATCTTGCAGACTTCTGTGTGTGTATATGTGCACTCGCACACATGATCACTCGCTCAGTCATGTCTGACTCTTTGCAACCCCATGGACTGTAGCCCACCAGACTCCTCTGTCCATGAAATTTCCCAGACAAGAATACTGGAATGAGCTGCCATTTTCTTCTCCAGGGGATCTTCCTGACCCAGGGATTAAATTTAGGTTATCTCCAACGTCTCCTGTTTTGACAGGCAGATTCTTAACCACTGTGCCACCTCGGAAACCCTGCAGATTTCCTGGAAGTGAAAGTGAATGTGTTAGTCACTCAGTCATGTTCAACTATTTGTGACCCAATAGACTGTAGCCTCCCAGGCTCCTGTGTCCTTGGGATTCTTCAGGCAAGAATAATGGAGTGGGTTACCATGCCCTTCGCCAGGGGATCTTGTCAACCCAGGGTTTGAACCCAGGTCTCCCACGTAGCAGGCAGACTTCCTGGGTGGTGCTAAATAATTTTGTAACTCTAATATTATCTAGTCAAAGCTATGGTTTTTCCAGTATTCATGTATGGATATGAGAGCTGAACTATAAAGAAAGCTGAGAGCCAAAGAATTGATGCTTTTGAACTGTGGTGTTGGAGAAGACTCTTGAGAGTCCCTTGGACTGCAAGGAGATCAAACCAGTCAACCCTAAAGGAGATCAGTCCTGACTATTCATTGGAAGGACTGCTGCTGAAGCTGAAGTTCCAATAATTTGGTTACCTGATGTGAAGAGGCGACTCATTAGCAAAGACCCTGATGCTGGGAAAGATTGAAGGCAGGAGGAGAAGGGGACGGCAGAGGATCAGATGGTTGGATAGTACCACTGACTCGATGGACATGAGTTTGGGCAAGCTCTGAGAGTTGGTGATGGACAGGGAAGCCTGGTGTGCTGCAGTCCATGGGGTCGCAAAGAGTCAGACACAACTGAGCGACTGAACTGGAGAATATTATCAGAAAACCATAGGCTGCCTCAAGCACTCCAGTCTGTATTACACTTAGATTTGACCATGTTGAGTCCTGTTCTGTGTTTCTGTTGTGTGCATATTGGTCCTTCTCTGGCCTCACTCCTCCCCATGGCACAGAGTCCATGAGGTACGTGATATGCCACCTGGAGCCTATGTCAGCCTTCTAAAACCATTCCTTTGAATTCCTGAGATGCTATGATTCCTTGTCCAAAAGGCCCTGAACCCACTTCTTGAGTCTTTTCCCAGGTTGAGGAAGGAGGTGAGACTGGGAAAAGAAAGGGGCAGGCTGAGGCAAAAATAGGCATGGAATTCTGAGGATCCTAAGAACTCCTGATAATTCTACCTTTGAATCTGATCTTCTGCATCATCATGCAAATGTATTTGTCAAGATAGAGGACAGAATATTTTTAAATCCATTTTCTTTCAGCCTGATTTATAACTGTTAAATACTCATACAAATGGTACATGGGTGTCCTTTTGTATTCGTGCCCCAAACTCTACAAATGTTATGACAGGCCTGCCTCAACTAATAAAGAAATAGTTAGAAAAAGTGACTTGAGATCTCTTAACTTAAACATTACTAATGTATCTTTATATACTCTGTACCCAGGGGTCCCCAACCTCTGGGATCAATGCCTGATGATCTGAAGAGCTGATGTAATAATAATGATAGAAATAAAGTGCGTAATAAATGTAATGCTCTTGAATTATCCCCAAACTACCGTCCCCCCATTATCTGTGGAAAAATTGTTTTCCACGAAACCAGTCCCTGGTGCCAAAAAGGTTGGGGACTGCTGCAGGTCTATATTAATTCTACTCAAATTATGATCCACAAACTGGCAGCATCACCATTACCTGGAAGATTGCTACAAACACAAATCCTCAGGCCACCCAGACATACAGAGTCTGGGGTGCAGCCAAGGTACATGGCCTTCACCACGTGGCTCCAGGTGACTCTGTGCCTCTAAACTTTGAGAGTCATTGGGCAATACTGCTGCTTCTCTAATTTTAATATGGATTTAAAACTCTCCTGGGCGTATGGTTAAGATGTGGCTTCTGATTCTAGGTTGAGACCTGAGATTGCAGTTCTAACAGGCTCCCAGGCTTGTTGCCAGTGCTCCTGGCTTGTTGTTGATAACAAGCTAGACCACTCTAGCCTGTAGCTATAAGTAGAGTATGGAAGGATGGTAGCCCATTTCTCAGCGTATCAGGCCCATCTTCTGATTCTACCCCAGTCAGTGAAATTGTACTCAGACAAAAAAAGTTGGTAGTGAAGGTGAACATCTGGTTAAACTAGAGAGAGTGTCCCCTGTACCCTGCATAAGGGTCCCAGATCTTGCTTTCTGTCAGTGTTGAGGGGAGATGGTGTGACTCCAGAAAAGAAAAATATGTAACAGTGTACCTAGGCCAATGGGACCATTGGAGTCTTACAGAGATCCCCACCTGAAGGACCAATGTGAACAAAGGATGTCATAAGACCTAAGGACCAGATATAGTCCTTGTTTCCCTTTCTCCATGCCTTGACTATGCTTCAATTGTTCCCTCTCTGGGGTAAAGAAAATATGGGGGTTCAGACTCTGAAATTACTTGTAAATTGAACCCTAAAAAATAAAGTAGTAATGGTTTTCTGGATTGTAATTAGTCCCCACTATATACATGTATGTAGCATGTGCACTCAGAGCTCAGTTGTGTCTGACTCTTTGTGACCCCATGGACTATAACTCGCCAAGCTCCTCTGTCCATGGAGTTCTCCAGGCAAGAGTACTGGAGCAGGTTGTCATTTTCTTCTCTAGGTGATCTTCCCAATCCATAGATTGAACCTGCATCTCCTGCATTGGCAGGTGGATTCTTTACCACTGGCACCACTTGGGAAGCCCAGTATGTAGTATATGGATTGTAATTAGTCCTCACTACATATACATATGTAACATGTAGCATCTGTATGTATAACTGTGGCCCGTTAGGCTTTTCTGTCCATGGAATTTTCCAGGCAAGAAACCTAGAGTGGCTACCCATTCTCTTCTCCAAGGGATCTTCCCAACCAAGGGATTGAACCTGGATTTCCTTCATTGCAGGCAGATTCTTTATCGTCTAGGCCACCAGGGAAGCCCACACATATATGCATTAGCCTGCTAGACTTGCCATAACAAAATAGCATAGACTGGGTGGTTTAAATAACAAAATTTATTTCTCACCGTTCTGGAGGGTTCTCCTGAGGCTTCTCTCCTTGGCTTATAGATAGTGCCTCCTCGCTCTGTCCTTGAGTGGACCTTCCCTGTGTGTGCATCCCTGGCATCTTCTCCTCTTATTATCAGGACACCAGTCCTATTGGATTAGAACCTCATCCTCGTGACTTCATTTAGCCATAATTAAATTAACTCTTTAAAAGACTTATCTCCAAATGTGGCCACATTCTAAGGTACTGGGGATTAGGTCTTCAGTGTGTTAATTTTAGGGAGACCCCAGTCCATAATGACTGTCCAGTATTCAGGAAGGCCCTGAGCTAGGCTGGAAACTGAGTCTGGACTCCTGGGATGACTCAGCTGTTAGTGGAATTTCCTGAAACTTTAAACAGCTTGATGACTGTCTTAGTCCTTTTCTTAAGATTTGTATTTTTTTGCTTTTGAACTAGATGCTCTGGCCACCCAGGGCAGGACCTTGGTCACCCTTTCCCTTCCTTCCAACACAGTCTCCCACACCGCACCACATCCACCAAGCCAGGCAAGCTGTCTACAGGTTTGGCTAACATCTCGGGTTTCATTTCAGAGCTTTACTCTTCTGTTTGTACACACACAGTTTGCCTTCCATTCCAGCTAGATTTCCTAAATTGGTTTATCTGCCTACCTGTTAAAGTTCCCCTTTCTAGAACTGATCACCTCAATTTTGGTGCACAGATTACTTTGATGTATTTGGTTGAGAGACAAGACAGCTAGAGTCAGAGGAAAAGGAAAAGTGTAAATTAATAACTTTCCTTCTCTTCGTGCCTGCCAAGTACCCTAACCTTTTATAAGGAGCTAAACAGTGGCTTGTTTTGTTACCATTAAAGAGTCAATCCTTTAAGAGCCTTTTGCTGTGAAGAGAAAAAGGCAAAATAACAGTCTCCTAAGTGACATTTGAGACAAGTGCCTGTGCTTGGAGGAGAGCTCAGGTTTTAGGGACATATCTTATTCCTGGTCATCATGTTAAGGAACTTAAACAAATGTTGGGAACAACCACGTGCACAAAACCAGCAGAAAAGATTGATTACTTCTACTCACCAGCTCTGGAATGCTGATTGTATAGTAATTCTGGGAAACCAAGACCTTAAACAATTTCTAGAGGGTGAGTATCAGATGTGACCATAACAGCATCACAGTCTTAAACTGCTGCCTTGGTATTGGCCCTTCTAAGCATTCTGGTCAGGTGCTCAGAGGATGTCTTATCACCCCTGTTTGCAAATCGAGAAGCAGCCTCGGGAGAGTGAAGTGACTTGTCAAGGTCCACAGCCAATTTGTTGCAGAAGCAGGGCTGGAACTCAGGCATTGCCCCCTGCACGCCTTTGTAGACAGGCAGGAAGTCCAATCCGCTTCACCCGACTCACCACCAGTTTTGATAATGAGATCTGAAGACTGAATTCTTACATCCATTTCATTATTTGAGAACTGTGAAGCAACACACAAGAAACCTAAATTTCTCTAAGATTCCTCATACCTCTCAGCAGAGAACTTATGGAATTTCAGCCACATGGAATATGCAATGGGTAAATTAACCTACTGTGGGCCTCTGATGTTTCCCCTGGTCTATGAATTGATTGTGGTACTTGAATTGAGAAGCTTTGAAATCCTGTGTCTTATTGAAGCCCAACTAAATGAACCCAGCATAGCCTCACTGACACTATTAGTCACCCTGGGTATTGGGAATGGGGAAACAAATAAGAATCAAGAAATAATATAAATTGAGAAAGCTCTCCAAGTCTGTGGGCTTCCCAGGAGGTGCAGTGGTAAAGAATCTGCCTGCCAGTATAGTAGATGTGGGTTCACTCCCTGGGTTGGGAAGATCCCCTGGAGAAGGAAATGGTACCTGTTCCAGTATTCTTGCCTGGAGAATTCCATGAGCTACAGTCCAAGGGATCACAAAGAGTCGAGCAGGACTGAGCATAGCACAGCAGCTTCAAAACCATAATATCACATGGTGTTATGGACTGAATTGTGTCCCCCTGAAAAATTCATACCATGAAGCTCAGTATGGTGGTATTTGGACAAGGAACACTTGGGAGGTAATTAAGGTTGATGGGGTCATGAGAGTGGAGTCCTCACAATGGGATTAGTGGCTTTATAAGAATGAGACACAAGACAGTGACTATCTGAAAGCCAGGAAGAGGGCTTTCACCAGGAATAGAGTCAGCTGGTACCTGGATCTTGAACTTTCCAGCCTCCAGAACTGTGGGAAATAAATGTCTGTTGTTTAAGCCACTTGGTCTATGGCTTTTATTATAGCAGATGGAGCAGACCTGGTCTTAAACCCAAAGAATTCTGTAGGAGGAATGCCTTCTTGGACCAGTATTTCTGACTCTCTTAAAAGCATAATGAAAGGGACATGGACTTTTAAGAGACCATGTGTTAGTGCATTTCTCACAATCAAAAAGTAAGCCTGTTATGGGGATAATTTTTATTCCCAATGAGAGGTTTTAGAGGTGATTGAGCATGACACCTTTAGTTTTGTCAGCTGGTGTTTGGAAAAAAGAATCTTCTGGGACTTCTGAAATTTTCCTACATTTTATACTGGAGCATAGTCAATTAACAATTTTGTGTTGGTTTCAAGTGTTCAGCAAAGTGATTCAGTCATAATGCAGCACTTTTAAAAATTTTATTTTGTTTTTGGCTCCTCTTGGTCTTCATTACTGCCTGCAGGCTTTCTCTAGTTGCAGTGAGCAGGGGCTACTCTCTAGCTGCAGTGCTCCGGCTTCTCGTTGAGGTGGCTTCTCTTGTTGCAGAACACGGGTTCTAGGGCGCTTGGGCTCAGTAGTTGTGGTTCGCTGGCTCTAGAGTGCAGGCTCAGTAGTTGAGGCACATAGGGTTAGTTGCTCCACGGCATGTGGGATCTTTCCGGACCAGGGATCGAAACTCTGTCCCCTACATTGGCAGGCAGATTCTTAACCACTGGACCACCAGGGAAGTCCCTTCTGGGACGATTTAAGGCTCAATGCACTGGCTGTGTGCTTGTCATCCATGGACCTCAGTCGTCATTATTAGACTTAGACAGGGGTGAGTAAACCCTGAGACAGACCACCAGATTTCTGTTAACCCTTTTTGGGTGACTGAAGGAAGGCGGCAGAGGAAATAGGTGTCACAGCTAAGCCTGGTGAAGGTCTAGGGGACATTCCCCTGACTGTTATTGGCTAGCTGAATGGGCACAGGTAGCCTAGGATGAGAACCTATTGTCTAAGAAAGGAACAAAAAAAAAGAAAGAATTTCTTTCTACTGGCAGTAACAGTGGTATCTCAGGCTCTCATCAGGAGCAGGGAAATGGATGTGGGACAGGGAGTCTTCAAAGGCAGTAGGAGGCTGGCAGCACAGCAGACAAGGCTGGGCTTGGGAGTCAGACAGCTGTGGTATTCTGATGCATTAACAGAAGCCACTCAGCTGAGGGATGCCAGCACTTTCCTGGCAGGATGGTTCTGAGGGCTAGTGACCAGTTGGAGAAGTTCCCACCTGGCCTGTCTTCATGGGCACCATGTGGGGTGGGCCTACAGCATCTCTCCTGCAGGCCACCTACCTGCTATCTGTTCTTCAGTCTTTTTCTTAGCACAGTCTCCTCACAGAAGCTAGGGTATTTGGTAATATCAATCAAGTCATGTTCCCCCTGCTGAAAACATTTTAATCTTGTGACCGTATGCTGCTGCTGCTAAGTCACTTCAGTTGTGTCTGAGTCTGTGCGACCCCATAGACGGCAGCCCACCAGTCTCCCCCGTCCCTGGGATTCTCCAGGTAAGAACACCGGAGTAGGTTTCCATTTCCTTCTCCAATGCATGAAAGTGAAAAGTGAACGTGAAGTCGCTCAGTCATGTCCGACTCTTCACAACCCCATGGACTGCAGCCTACCAGGCTCCTCTGTCCATGGGATTTGCCAGGCAAGAGTACTGGAGTGCAGTGCCATTGCCTTCTCCAATCAAACCCAAATTCACAACCATGGCTTAGAATCTTCTGCTGGATCCAAGGCATGCTTGGATATGGGTCCAATTTTATTCTCTTGCATGTGGTCATCCAGTTTATTGAAGAGACTATCCTTTCCCCATTATGTATTCTTGTTAGTCTGTCAAAGATTAGTTGACCTTATATGCATGGCTTTCTACTCTGTTACACTGATCTAAGTGCCTGTTTTTATACTTGTATGATACTGTTTTGATAGCTTTGCAATGTGATTTGAAATCAGGAACTGTGATGCCTCTAGGTTTGTTCTTTTTCAAGATTGCTTGAGCTATTTGGGTCTTTTGTGGTTCCATGTGAATTTTAGGGTTTTGGTTCTATTTCCATGAAAAATGCCTTTGGAATTTTGATAAGGATTGCATTGAATCTGTAGGTCACTTTGGGTAGTGGACATTTTAATAATACTTTTTCCAATCCATGAACACAGGATATCTTTCCATAGTTGTGTCTTCTTCAATTTCTTTTATTAATGTTTCATAGTTTTTGGTGCACAGATCTTTCATTATGTGGTTAAATTTCTAAGTACTTTATTCTTTTCAATACTGTTTTAAATACAGCTTTCTTAGTTTATCTCTCAGATAATTTGTTATTAGTGTATAGAAACAAAACTGATTTTTGTATGTTGATTCTGGAGCCTGCAACTTTACTGAATTTGTTTATTAGGCCTAGTAGTTTTTTGTTGGAGTCTTTAGGATTCTCTCTGTATATGATCATGTCATCTGCAAACAGAGATAACTTCTTCCTTCCATCAGGGCCCCAGCTCTTATCCTAAGAAAGCACTGAAGCAAAGCAATATAAAATTGGAGGATGCTAAATATAATTCCCACTTAGTCAAATCCTTCTTGCCTACTCCTAGGAACGCCTGTTTTCTGTGTGTGTCAGGGTTGGGCACTGGCGTCTCTCCCATTTTTTTTTTCTTCACTTTTCCCATCCTGTTCCCCTCCTGAAAGGTATGTCTTTCTGTCACTCAGTTATCTTAGTAACTCATCATCATGTACCAGTCATACTTACACACCATGGCTGAAGGTATGATTTTACTCAAAATAATATAACATTGATCTTGAACTCTTATTCCACTTATAGCCGAAACTTAATCCTGAATAATGCAGGGCTAGTCACTTCTAGGATATTCTCAAATAAATTCAGGATCTCTCCCTTTCTGCCTAAAATAGCACCTAAATTCTATGTGTGTGAATGGTGAGGTGGCTTATGTAGGCCACTGTATGAGTGAAAATGGGACACTGTGTCCTTAGCTGGCTTCCACTGTTTATGTAAGCCATGTTTTTTTTTCTAATCATCATTTATCCTCAGGCGTCTACCAAAGGAGCCAGATCTCTCAAATGGCTTCCAGTCACTACTACTGGCTCTGCTCCCTTATATGGATATGAGACTCTTGTGGGTTTCCCTTTTCGGCATTATGAAAGTGTTGTATGGGGGAAAATGGCACCAGGTGAGGGCATGTGTAGTGTGTCCATTTGGCCACCCAGTCCAATGCCTTTATCATGCATTCGTTGATCCATGTTGCTTCCCTTGCCTTTGGTCATAAAGATCCTGAGTGCTTATTCAAGTCCTGCTCATGTTTCCTCCAGGTACACAGGGTTGCAGTTAGGCAGGGTTATGTAATTAGTTCAGGCCATGGGCTATGAATGGAAGTGGCAAGTTACTTCTGGGTCAAAGCATTTAATTGCCAAGTGAAAGTCACTCTAGTACTCTCTTCTCCTGTTGCAGAGACTGAGAAGGTCATGTATTTCCATAGGACAGCTCCCGGAATAGTGGGACCTCTCTTAGTCTGAGTCCCCTTTCTATGGTGTGCTGTAAAGCCTTTCACTGACCTACCTTCCTCATGTGACATGAGCAATAAATGAATGTATGTGGCATTGTGACTGAGGGTTATTAGTTACTGCAGTGTTACCTACCTTCTCCTGACTAACACCAATGGCATGGAGCTCTCTGGAGGGCTTCAGATAGAAAAGGCCATCCTGTCCACTCTAGCTGCTTGAGGAGTCCTTAAAGAACTATGCTGCCTCCTTTGGTTTCAACTAGGGTATAGCTGGAAAGGCAAGATTCTCTTTTCCAGTCTATTTAGAATAGCACATGTGTGTTAGTCACTCAGTCATGTCCAACTCTTTGCAGTCCCATGGACTGTAACCCACCAGGCTCCTCTGTCCATGGGATTCTCCAGGCAAGAATACTAGAGCAGATGCCTTTCCCTTCTCCAGGGGATCTTTCTGACCCAAGGATTGAACATGAGAAGAATCAATGCTTTCAAACTGTGGTGTTAGAGAAGACTCTTGAGAGTCCCTTGGACAGCAAGGAGATCAAGTCAGTCAATTATAAAGGAAATCAGCCCTGAATATTCATTGGAAGGACTGATGCTGACGCTGAAGCTCCAATACTTTGGCCACCTGATGCAAAGAGCTGACTCATTAGAAAAAACCCTAAAAAAAAAAAAAAAACTTTCCCTGATTCTGGGAAAGATTGAGGGCAGGAAGAGAAGGGGATGACAGAGGATGAGATGGTTGAATGGCATCACTGACTCAATGGACATGAGTTTGAGCAAGCTCCAGGAGATGGTGAAGGACAGGGAAGCCTGGTGTGCTGCAGTCCATGGGGTCGCAGAGTTGGACATGACTGAGTGACTGAACAACAATGAGATATAGAAACAAATCAAATGTTCATTGATAGATAAACTGATAAAGACTATGTGGTATATACATAAAATGTCTTCTCAGTCCATCTATATTGTTGCAAATGATGATATTTCTTTCTTTTTAAAGGCAGAATGCTGTAACCAAAAAAAATGTGGATGGAGATGGGCAGAGGGCTAAACTCTTTTTTAGTGCACTCTAGAGATATAGTAGAGACAGTTAGGGGGGGGGAAATCACACCTATGTTGCTTTCTTGGAATTGTGAGGGGAAAAAACTAATATCTAAAAGAAGAAAAATGAGCATTGTATGAGAATTAACGGACATCTTCAACTTGGAACACTTCTCAGCATTTATTATAAGCAACTAAAAGCCAAGAACCTATGCTTTTAAAAATGTAACATTAGCACATCCAAATATCATTTAAAATCTTCTGGAAGAAGAGCCTTTCTAATATATGAACACTTATAAACCTCAGACATGAGAGAATGTAAACCCTGCATTTTGAGGTTCTAGATATTCTGAATAGAACTGGGTTCATTCCAGGCAAATGAACATGAGGAGGCTGCCACAGAAGTGTTTCATATTTACTGAAGTAATTACCCCCACTCAGGGAAAATACTTTACAACAGCGGTGGGGCAGTGAGGCAAAATCCTGGAAGTTAAAATGCCTTCAAGTATAACCAAAGGCCTGGAGACCCCAGAGAAGAAAGCCATATGCTAAGGAACTGTGCAGCTTGGCAACGTTTAGGAAACATTCTACGAGCAGGAACTTTCTGGCCGTTTCAACTGCCTTAACAAGGGCGTCCTGCATGGTATCTGCTGCCATTCTCGGCTGCAAGACTGAAGATAGAAAAATGCATTAGATTCTAAGGAGATTATAGATTTCATCCACAAAACTAGAGTCGGCAGGGGGCTGGGAAATGGGCAGAAATGGTTACATAGAGAAAAATGTAAGTAACTATAGTCCAGTTCTCTTGTCACTGACTCTCGCTCTCAGAGTTTCTTGTTAGTGAGCTGTAGAGCCCATTGGATATTAACATTAATCATCTCCTGGAGGAAGGCATGGCAACCGACTCCAGTGTACTTGCTGAGAGAATTCCATGGACAGAGAAGCCTGATGGGCTACAGTCCACGGGGTTGCAAAGAGCAACTGAGCAACTAACAACAAACTCCTCCTCCAGCCGATTATATATTAAAATAATTTGTTTTAGAATTCTTAGAGACATTTTATGGGTTTCATGGTTCTCAGATACCATCTGCTGCATTCTTAGCTTTCTGCCACTAAATAAGCATATTAAGCTTAAATGAGAAAAGCTTCCTTGTGCATTTCCAACACAGTGTTACAACTAAGCACAGCTTTGCAAGATACAGTAGATTCAGAGGCCCATCCAAATTCAGAGGAATGTCAGTATCTCCACCTATATAAGTCATCAGTGTTTACATTAAGAAAGAAGAAAAATTACTGAGAATCAACTTGGTAAATATGTTTATAGGTACAGCACAAAATGGATAAGCAAATGAAACTCTGCTCTCCTTATCAAAGGCAAGAATGGCTAGACTCAGGGTGTTTTCCTGTCACGGTAAGACCTCTGTGAAGCAACATTTTCAAAGGTTTTGTTTACCACTGTTGACTACGGGAGATGTTGAAAAGTACAATCATCAAAACAAGCTAAATGGCACAATATCAACTCCATCATCTGTAGTAATTTGGATTTCAATTTCACTAAAGGTTACTTCATTCTCTCCAACCCCACCCTTACTGAAACAGACCTGGTACCATCACCTCCAGAGCTCTTTCTTTGCTCTTTGATGCAATGAGGTAAGTTGTTTCCAGAATATTTTGCATGACTAGGAAGAAAGGGATTGAATAAAATATTATATTGATAATTTACAAATGTCCCTTGGGAAAACAAGTGCATTTAAATTGACAGTTCTGGTAAAGGCCCCCAAATCCTTTTAATCTCCCACTGAATTCACTCAGTGTTCCACCTATGAATACATTCAGAGGAATAATGCATTTTGAAAGTGACTCACTTGCTAAAAGTAGTCAAAACATAATTCAACAAGACAAGGCCAGCTTTACGTCTCATTTGGGTCCTCAAGGCAGAGGTAGGATCAGTCATAACTGCTTATCCTAAAGCTGCTAAGGTGAAGACCTAAGGGAAAAAGACATCTAGTCTTTAGCCATAGAAGCAGCACCATTCTACTGAAAAAAGGGACTCTTTATAGGCACACACTCATACACATTCTAGAAGACAGTGTGACAAAATGAACAGAATCTGGACAGGGCTTGAGTAGGGATCTGTATATGAGCTTTTTATCATGGTTAAAACCATTTAACTGTGTTGAAATGCAAGTCCTTCATCTGGATAATGAAGATAATAATACCCACCTCCTATAGTTTTGCGAGGGTAAGTAAGCTATTATGTGTCCATGAACCTGGCACATAGTAGGTTCACATCCTACCACGGTGGTCATCACACCTTCATCCTCCCAACTCCCCAGTTATTATAGGCTGGCAAGGAATAATAAAAGAACTCCAGTACTAGTTATTAAATTATATCCAGTTTTTCATCTCTATGTCCTCTGCCTAGGAAAAAAATCACATATATTCCTGAAACCCCAGTATTTTTGGCTTCTTGTGGAAAGAGTGGAGTAGTAAAGTCTAGATCTAAATTGTCTTACTATTAACCTATCAGACACATAGAGCCCCAAAGAATATATAAAACAGTGTATTTCCTCAGATTTCACTTTTTACCGGAGTGGGACCTTAGTTCTTAACGCTTAAGACACACACCCACATAGCCACCACCTTAGAGACAGGAGAGAAACCTCCTCTCCTATTCCAGTTTTAACTTCTCCAAGGCTCCTTGGACACTGAAAAGATTTCTCTTTAATTTTGAACTTTAGCATATTCTCATTTAATGTGCAGGTAATCCTTGAGCGCCAAAGAATTCATGCTTTTGAACTGTGATGTTGGAGAAGACTCTTGCGAGTCCCTTGGACTGCAAGGAGATCCAACCAGTCCATTCTGAAGGAGATCAGCCCTGGGATGTCTTTGGAAGGAATGATGCTAAAGCTGAAACTCCAGTTCTTTGGCCACCTCATGCGAAGAGTTGACTCATTGGAAAATACTCTGATGCTGGGAGGGATTGGGGGCAGGAGGAGAAAGGGACAACAGAGGATGAGATGGCTGGATGGCATCACTGACTCGATGGACATGAGTTTGGGTAAACTCTGGGAGTTGGTAATGGACAGGGAGGACTGGCATGCTGTGGCTCATGGGGTTGCAAGGAGTCGGACATGACTGAGTGACTGAACAGAATCCTTCCTCCACCCCACCAAATGCCATCTAGATGGTTCTTGGGCAGGGCATTTTGGGAGGGAGAAGAGACAAGGGATAGAGGGAAAGAGCCATGTATAGCTTCCTGGTACGTTCAATGCTCAGAAATCCTGTGGGCATTTTCAATGTGTTCTTATGTGTTTTTCCACCAATGAGAATGAGAGTAAGAGAAAACAGACCCATCCGACTATGCCCCCCCCCCACAGAAACCTCAGTCCTCACAGAGGTCAGTATCCCTTCCTGTCCCCACTTCTGGGTGAAAGGTCCTGAGGTTTCTCCACACATGCTTTGCCTACACCATTTGGTCCTGGAACCAAGAGCTCACACAACACTCCACCACTCCTTTTGCCACACCCACACACATCCTAGGTCACTCTGTTTCCAGTGTACCATTTGCAGCCCCCATCTGGACACTGTTGGCTCCAGATTAAGTTCTTAACAAGGGGTGTACTTCTTCTTTGTTTAGGAATGGTAGAAATCTCCCCATGCATCTGAGAGGAGGGATTCTGGGCTCATGCCCTCAATTCAAATGTCACCCTCCCACCGTACATCTCTCTGTAGTCCTACGGAGACCAGAGGGACTATCCTGGTTTAGTAGCAGAAACCACTAACCTCTTCATGAGAGGCAAGTCAGCCTCTTGGGAAGCAGCAGACACTATCTCTGCCAGATCCAAGCTGAATAGGAGAGCAACCCGAGCCCTGGTTTGGTGCAACTTTGAAGCAAACTCTATAAATGTGGTGGTATCCTAGCTGGCCTTTTGTCAGATTGAATATTGAGTTCAAATACTGTTTGCTGCTGCTGCTGCTGCTAAGTCGCTTCAGTCGTGACCAACTCTGTGCAACCCCATAGATGGCAGCCCATCAGGCTCCACCATCCCTGGGATTCTCCAGGCAAGAACACTGGAGCAGGTTGCCATTTCCTTCTTCAATGCATGAAAGTGAAAAGTGAAAGTGAAGTCGCTCAGCCGTGTCCGACTCTTAGCCACCCCATGGACTGCAGCCTACCAGGCTCTCCGTCCCTGGGGTTCTCCAGGCAAGAACACTGGAGCGGGTTGCCATTTCCTTCTCCAATGCATGAAAGTGAAAAGTGAAAGTGAAGTCGCTCAGTCATGTCCGACTCTTAGCGACCCCATGGACTGCAGCCTACCAGGCTCCTCCTTCCATGGGATTTTCCAGGCAAGAGTACTGGTTAGTACCCGTCTATTAAGTATCCTGGGTTGTCGATGCCACTATGGGTGACAATGGACCACTCCTAGGCTTTTTAATCCCAAACAACTGAAACACTTTGGGTGGTAAACAGCTCTCAAAACGTTTTCCTTGATTAGAAGGAACTCAAGAGAGAAATCTTTAAATTGCTAAGATTTTTTTCTGAACCTGTATGGTATGTGCCTGGGGGTAGGGGGTGGGGGGAATGAGTAAACAATCCATTGCCAACAATGTATCACCAAGGATTCAGATGCCTAGACCTCAAAAAAAAAAAAGTCAATGTGAATTAATTCTAAGGTTTTGGTGATTAAATAACTTCTAGATGGGCTGCCTTCAGGGGAAAGTATTTTCTTGAATGTAGCAAACCCAGTGGTCTCATTTTGTCACCCCATCCCCACTATCAGAGGCAGAAGCACTGCCCTAAGAACCCTCAGTGTTTCTCTTCTCCCCAAGTCATCACACATCACCCTGAGCCCTAGAAGGTCATCACATATCACCCGCCTCTGGGGGGCTCAGTGGCTTTACATGACACGCCATTGCTGAAGCAGAGCCTTCCTGGTCCTGGAAAAGCTACTACAGGGCTCACCACGGCCCACAGCACTGAGGCTTCTCACTGAGGATTTTGCCCACCCCATTCCCACAGAGGCAGTGGTGAGGAGCCTGACCTGACAAAAATTCACCGCAGTGCAAGGGCATCTCTCCAGGGCGTACCTTGTCTTCTCAATCAGGAGTCTCCAATACAACCACTCCTCCAACATAAGAATGAGAACACTGGCTCCTTTCCCAGCATCTAAAGCATTCAGAATCTGCCGCATGGTACTTTGATCCATTTTTGCCTGTTTGTTTATATTATACTTTCCTTAAAGACTCTTCCTCTTTCCATTATCCTGGTGCTTTATATGTCCTGTGCTGGGAAGAGGAAGGGAAAGGAGAAGTCCTTCCACTCACACACACACACATCTTGTGCACCATCTTGTATGCCAACCACCTGTATTAATTTTCTAGGACTACTGTGACACAAACCGGGTGGCTTAAGCAACAGAAATGTATTATCTTGTAGTATTCTGGAGGTTACAAAATCCAAAATCAGGGCGTCAGCAGGCTGGTCCCTTCTGAGGACTGTGAGCCAAGGAGCTGTTCCAGGCCCCTCCCCTCGGCCTGCAGATGGCCAATCCCTCCCTGTGTCTGTTCACATTGCTTGTCCTCTATGTGTGTCTGTCTCTGGGTCCAAGTGTCCCCCTTTTGTGAGGACACCTGTCATATTGGATTAGGACTCACCCTAATGACCTCATTTTAATTTGATGACCTCTGTGACAGCCCTGGATATCTTTCTGGGGAGGAGAAATCACACGATCCAACCCACAACACTGCCCACTCATTGACTCTGTTCAAGAATCCCTGGAATAAAGCATCTCCCTGGTACAAGACAGCCTCTAGTGGTAATTAGAAATGAACTCTGCCAACTTCTTGTTTTGTTGCTAAATGACAGCAAGGAAACTGTATTCCCACCCACTGATTCATAGATCTCTCCAATTACATAAAAACTATGAACATTTTTTATTCCAAGTTTCTATCTTTAACACAGATATGTCTTTGGGGCATCGTAAAACTCAACTTTTAAATGGGCTATTTTTCAAATGCTCATGGTGTTTTTCAATTAGTTTTGCTCATAATATTGTTTGTAATTATAAAAATATTTTTGAAATTTATTAACTTTAATTAACAGTATGTGCTGAACAAGTCAGCAGAGTCAATAAAACTGTACAGAAAATGAATTGTCCACTTGCCAACTTTATGTTTTGTGTTACCTGAGCAGTTACCTGCTTCCGTACTCAAGCAAGACCAAGAAATTATCATTCACCTATTTATCCATTTTAGCTGGGCTCAATGAAATGTGAAATTTTCACCTACTTTAGAAGTATGCTCTTCAAAAACAAAACAAAATAAAACAAAAAAATCCTTCCACTGTCCTTTGAATAAACAGTACCATAAGATAAATTAACAGGAAATAAGCTTTTAGAAAGCATATTAGTTTTACACAGAGCTGAAATTTCAGAATCACACCTGCCCCCCAAGCCCAGGATCTATTTCAGAAACTAAAGTTATTTTTTGCCTTCAGCTTTCAAGTTGGCCACACCACTTGCAGGATCTTAGTTCCCTGACCAGGGATTGAACCTGGGCTTCAGCAGTAAAAGCACCAAGTCTTAACCATGGGACTTCCAGGGAATTTCCATCAGCTTTTCAAGTTTTGATAAAACCTAAATCTTATTTTTCCCCTAAAATCCCCTATCTTAGGGAAAAAAATATCTATTCATAAAGGTCTAAATACTTTTCTTTTCCCATATAAACTCCTAAAGAATTCTGAAGATTCCATCAAATAAAAGCTCAATGAGAAGAATCAGTCCTGGGCAGCAACATGAGCTTAATTTTCTCCTTTAATATTTAGGTGAAGACCCTGAAGAATTTAATGACTCAAAGTTTCCAGAAGGGTTAGGTCATCTGTGCCTCAGGTACTTGAATCATGCCAATTGTATGGTGAAACCTGGGGGTGGGAAGGAAAAAGGGAAGTATCCAAGACAATGTGTCATACTCAATAACTGAGACAGCTTATCAGTGTCTAATATCACTCTGGAGGACACATAGTTAATATCCTTCTAACTTTTATTAGACTTGGTATCTATTCTCAAAAATGTGTCCTCCGTGATCTCCCAGTCTATTCATCTACTTGCAACACTATTCAGTCTGAACATCTGAGGTAGTTAAACAAAGGAGGCTGATTCTTCTGAACTCAAAGGAGGCACAAGTGTGCCTGGCATATCAAATACAAGTCTGAGAAACTGAGAGTCCAGTTCACCTTGTTCCTCAAGAGCAACCCCCATTTCTATTCCTTGCTTCTCTACCTCCGGGTTCCCCAACCCTACCCAGCATCTCCTATTTTGCCTGGGTTAACCCAGTGGACACAATTATTAGCATCTCCATGGTTTGGAATTTGTGAACTAATTTGCAGTAAGTTTATTCTGGAAAATTATGGATAATACATTAGTATTTAGAAGTTTTATAAGCAATTTCATCACCTAGATTTGTGACTTGATAGTTCGACCCAGTTTCAGATGGAATGGCCAGCAGCAGAAGACACCTCTTTTTTAGAGCATGGCTCAAATGATTCTCAGTTCCCACTTCAGTTTCTGATTTAGTGGGAAGTGAAATCAGATCTTGGAGTATTTTCTAAATGAGCAGGTTAGTTTGGGTTCTGTCCTCTTCTAGTGTTTTCCCTCAAATCAATTATTGGAAATTGGGGTTTGTTTCTCACTGGTCCACATACTGGTCAGACTTTTCCAGAGGAACAGAACCAGTAGGAGATACATATAGAAGAAGATATTTTATAAGGCATCGGCTCACATTATTAACGAGACTGAGAATTCTCATAATCTGACTTCTGCAAGTTAGAGACCCAGGAAAACTGGTGGTGGAGTTTAAAGCCTTGAGAGCTGCAGATTCTACGCTGAGTCTGAAGGCTTGGGCAGTAGGAATGCTTAGGGTGATTGGTGCCCCAGTGCAAGAAGTGAAGCAGAGAGCAAATTCAACCTTCCTCTACCTCTCTGTTCTACTCAGGCCCTCAACCAATTGGATGACACATCCACACTGGGGACGGACATCTGCTTTACTCAATTCAAATGTGAATCTATTTCAGAAACACCCTCATTGACACACCCAGAAATTATTTTTAACCAGGTATCTGTTCCCCAGTCAAGTTGACACATAAAACTAACCATCAAAAGCCATATCCACTGGAACTACCATATGAAAAACAGCTTACTTCCCCATTCACTAGGTTCCTTCTAAGTCACAGCAATGAGGGTTTATTTCTCACTGACCCATCAGCTTATATAATTCTTAGTAAACTAACAATTAGCAATACTGGACACCCACATATGCTTGCTGTCAGAAGTGACTGCTTCATACAGATTCAATCTACTATCTCTAAATGATGCATGTCACACATAAGCTAACTTAAAGCTTTCTCTCATTCCTTGTAAGGCTAGATAATAAAACAACAGAGAATCCTCAATACATCCAGGTTAACTGGTCCCATCACTTCATGGGAAATAGATGGGGAAACAGTGGAAACAGTGTCAGACTTTATTTTGGGGGGCTCCAAAATCACTGCAGATGGTGATTGCAGCCATGAAATTAAAAGACACTTACTCCTTGGAAGGAAAGTTATGACCAACCTAGATAGCATGTTAAAAAGCAGAGACATTACTTTGACAACAAAGGTCTGTCTAGTCAAGGCTGTGATTTTTCCAGTGGTCACGTATGGATGTGAGAGTTGGACTGTGAAGAAAGCTGAGCACCGACGAATTGATGCTTTTGAACTGTGGTGTTGAAGTAGACTCTTGAGAGTCCCCTGGACTGCAAGGAGATCCAACCAGTCCATTCTAAAGGAGATCAGTCCTTGATGTTCATTGGAAGGACTGATGCTGAAGCTGAAACTCCAGTACTTTGGCCACCTCATGCAAAGAGGTGACTCATTGAAAAAGACCCTGATGCTGGGAGGGATTAGGGGCAGGAGGAGAAGGGGACGACAGAGGATGAGATGGCTGGATGGCATCACCAACTCGATGGATGTGAGTTTGAGTGAACTCCGGGAGTTGGTGATGGACAGGGAGGCTTGGCGTGCTGCAATTCATGGGGTTGCAAAGAGTCAGACAGGACTGAGCAACTGAACCGAACTGAACTTGACCTAGAACTTCATTCTTAATAAAGGCATGAGGGAAACACCAACACAAGAGAAATGGAATGGAACAGACAAAATGAGAAATCATATTCTTTCAAGTTGCAAAAAAAAAAAAAAAAAAAAGGTCTCATTTCCCTTCCACAATTTTATATAACTTAATATCACACTATACTGCACATAACATTGGAGATACATTCCATTAGCTTTTAGCTAGACAACATATTGAAAAAATAAAAAAACTATACATCTTTTCTCTTCCTCCTTTTTTTCCTTCTTGGTAAATGCTTAGTGATAGGAGGATAGAGATATTCATAAGATTTCAGTAAATCATTTCTCATTATACATCTCACATGATGGTCTGCAAGTAAAAGAAATTTATGTACAGGATTTAAATGAGTAATGGAAATTTAGTGATATTTAAAATTTTCATAGGGAGAAAATAACATTAAATACAGCAGTTTATAATTACAGAACTACTACTTATTAAATTGTTTGCTTTTCTCATTAAAGAGTAATTTGTATTAATTGTAAAATGTCCTATATTCAATTATGTGTAATTGAATATAAAATTCAAATATAAAAATGTTATTTCTGTGTAAATAATTTTATAAATGACTTTTTCTTAGCTAAGTGATCTGAATATTTTTTATCATTAATAATTTTGGATGAATTTTAAAAATTGCTTTCCACAGTTGCCATTCCCTTTTCCAGGGGATCTTCCTTATCAAAGCTACATCTCCTGCATTGGCAGGAAGATTCTTTACTATTCACATCACCTGGGAATCCCATGTATGTGTCTACCCACATTAAATGAAAATCTTCTTCCCCTCATGTCATGGTCTGTGTGCGGGTTGGAAAAGAATTTCCAGACATGAGACAGAAGGAGAGGGAAATAAAGTTTATTATAATGGGAGACGCTGTTGGAACAGCAGGCCAGCTCAAGGGAGAACCGAGGTTGAACAGGGGTCCTTGGTTCACTTTTATACCCAGGGTACAAGGAGTGGGATCAGGGTCTTGCAGGCCATTTGCTGATTGGCTAAGGCATGTATACTGGGTGGGGGAAGAGTAGGGTGATTGCCTTCTCCCTATGGGGTAGGAGGGGAGACAGGTTATACTGTTCCGTTAATAGTTACAACATGGGGGAGGGAAAGACAATAAAGGTCTGGTTTTTCTGTTCCTACATTCCAATACCCTCCTTGGTTTTATCTGCTCTTTCGTCCTTGGGTCACCATACCTCATAATGGCTATGATTTTAGAAATACAGATCTTTTTTGTCAACATAGTAGGAAAATGTAGCTCACGTTTTGTTTTGAATTTCTTTGATTGTAAGTTGAAAAATATATGACCAATTCAGGAACTGTTTCTCTTACATAGTAGCTCAGATGATAAAGCATTTGCTGCTGGGTTTGATCCCTGGGTAAGGTATTCACCCTTGTTCTCACTAGCGTGTCTGTATTAAAGATATTAACCCTCTGTCTTTCATTCAGTTCAGTTCAGTTCAGTTCAGTCACTCAGTCATGTCCAACTCTTTGTGACCCCATGAATCGCAGCATGCCAGGCCTCCCTGTACATCACCAACTCCCGGAGTTCACTTAGACTCACGTCCATCGAGTCAGTGATGCCATCCAGCCATCTCATCCTCTGTCGTCCCCTTCTCCTCCTGCCCCCAATCCCTCCCAGCATCACAGTCTTTTCCAATGAGTCAACTCTTTGCATGAGGTGGCCAAAGTACTGGAGTTTCAACTTTAGCATCATTCCTTCCAAAGAAATCCCAGGGCTGATCTCCTTTAGGATGGACTGGTTGGATCTCCTTGCAGTCCAAGGGACTCTCAAGAGTCTTCTCCAACACCACAGTTCAAAAGCATCAATTCTGTGGCGCTCAGCTTTCTTCACAGTCCAACTCTCATATCCATATGTTACTAAAATCTTTTTCTTTTCTCTCACTTTGATCATTTGTCTTTATATCTTTGAAGTGTTTTTAATGTCCTGAAGATTTTCGTTTTCACTACATAAAATATATTTTATTGTACCTTACTGTTTCTACCTTTGGTGTCTATCTGAGCACTGACTCTCTACCTTGAATCTTTATAAATATTCACCTATATTTTGTTCTGCAACTTTCACGATTTTTTATATTTAATACCTTTAATCCACCAGGAATTTATTTAGATTTAAAATGGAAGTTGGAAGCTACCTCTTCCTCTATGCCCCACCCCACACACACAGCAAGTTGGCCAATTTGTCCATGATTTACTAAATAAGGATAAAGAATACTTTCAACATATCAACATAAATTTGACCCTATTCATCACTCTTTTTAACTGAAAAACAAAAACAAAAATAAAAACAACAGCAAAATTTAAAAACCCAGAAATAAACCCCTCCTATACATAGATTCTTCCTTAAGGTCATTCTGCAATTTCTGGTTTGTTTTTTAAAAATCTCATTGTTATGTGATCAGGACTACACTATATTTTAGATTTACACAATAGGAAGGGAAATCGACAGTTTCACAAAATCGGGCCTTTCCTTCAACAGCTTTGTCTTTCTAATCAAGTTTTTTATGCCCTTCAGCAAAATGTTTCAGCTTTCTTATAGAGGAGAGGTTAAATAAGCATTTTATATTTTTAGTTGTGATTTGGAAAGGAATCAATTTTTCCCTTTTAGTTTCTGTTGTTCCTATGAGGGTTTTTATTTGCTTACTTGCTTGCTTACTTTTTTGTTCTGTTTCTATCTACTGCACTCCTGAAAATTTCTGGCTGAGGAAAAAAGGGTGGTAGTATACATTTGAGTTCTAAGGGACAAGAAATTACTTCTAATTACTATGTTTATTGCCTACAACAAACATAGTAATATTTCAAAAGTGATATTTTGAAATATTACTGTAATATTTCAAAAGTGATATTTTGAAATATTACTGTAATATTTGAAAATAATATTAAATTTGTTAGAGATTAGTGAAAAATATGCAGTTTTTTTCCATCCAAGTTCACGAACCCCAGGTTACAATTTGCAACCCCTGATGGCTCTTGCATTTCTTTGAGCGTCTCTGCTGTTTTCTACTGGGTCCCCTACAATCAGGTGCAAGAGGCAGAGAGAGGGAACATGCCCTTAACCACTATTTGCCTGGGATACATTTTTCATTTCTTGATTTTTCAGTCTTTAGAAGTCTTTTCATCTTAGACAGCTCATGTACACATTGCTCTTAGATTTTAACCCAGTCTCAGAGTCACTCAGATTTATCATAAATACATAACTACTTCAGACTTACCTCTGCAATCTTATTTTCCCTTGATATTGTTCTTTTATGCTTTGGTCTTTTTGGTAATTTGTTGCATTTTTTTTCCTGCATTTTTCCCTTTGATAAGTTTGGAAGTTTTAAGACAACCAATTTCTATCCTTCCAGAGTTTTAACATGTATGAATTTATATCTTTCTATTGCTGTTACTATCAACAGTTATTTAAGATCTGAAAACAAACATAAAGACAGGCATATCTGAAAGGATACTTGTCTCTTTCCTACCCCATGTGCCCTTTTACCTCCAAAGAACATAAAAGAAGACAAGAGGAAGGTGGGAGAAATTCTCTCACCTACCTCCTGGTCTTGGCAGGCACAGAGAGATAGAGAACGTATAGCTAATAGAACAAAACAGAGCAATATTCCTATACTTCTTTGCAGATGAGGTGTAGGAGGCAAATAGAGATGCCTCTTATTGAATTCTGAGTTAGAAGCAGTCCTGGAAAGTTATTTCTTCTTGAGGTAGCTTGTTTAGGATTGTAATGGCATTAACTGAGTGTAATTTCACAATGAAGTCACAGCCAGGAGCTTAATCTCCCAGCTGCAATGTTTTACCTGATATGAATACCCATCTTGTGCCATCTATCTCTCCACCAGGGGCTCCTCATCGATTTTCTCTGTGTTTTGGGGTCCCTGGCTTAAAAGACAGATTTCGCTTATAACATATTCCCACCCTGCCTTGTACCATTTTATTAGCTGGTGATTTTCTCTGTCATCATCTTGATCAGTTGATGAACATATGTTTGTGTATATTTGGTTATTCCTATACAAATACACACACCAATACAAACAACTTCTCTATCTCTAGAGAAGAACATATATTTCAAGGACAGCATTTGTTGTTATTCAGTCTGACTCTGTGATCTCCTGGACTGCAGCATGATAAGCTCCTCTGTCCTTCACTTTCTCCTAGAATTTGCTCAAATTCATGTCCATTGAGTCGGAGATGCTATCCAACCATCTCATCCTCTGTTGTCACCCTCTCCTCCTGCCTTCAATCTTTTCCAGCATCAGGGTCTTTTTCAATGAGTCAGCTCTTTGCATCAGGTGGCCAGAGTACTGGAGCTTTAGCTTCAGCATTCAGTCCTTTCCATGAATATTCAGAGCTGATTTTCTTTAGGATTGACTACTTTGATCTTCTTGCAGTCCAAGGGACTCTCAGCACCACAGTTTGAAAGTATCAATTCTTTGGCTCTCAGCCTTCTTTACAGTCCAACTCTCACATCGGTATATGACTACTGGAAAAACCATGGCTTTAACTAAAGGAAGTTAAGAGTCTGGAATTGGAAGCTAGAGTCTCTAGGCTCAAATCCCACTTTGGCCACTTACTGAAAAGTTGAGCAAGCAATTTAACCTCTCTATGCTTTAGTTTCTTTATATGCAAAACACAATGGAAATGTAGTTTCTTTGTATGTAAAAGAAAAATATGTAGAGAAAAAAAAGTAAGCCTTTCCCTTCTCCAGAGGATCTACCCAACCCAGGGATTGAACCCAGGTCTCCCACATTGCAGGTAGATTCTTTACCAGCTGAGCTACAAAGGAAAACCAAGAACATTGGAGTGGGTAGCCTAAACCTTCTCCAGCAGATCTTCCCCACCCAGGAATCAAACCAGGGTCCCCTGCACTGAAGGTAGATTCTTTACCAACCGAGCTATTAGGGAAGCCCCTTTTACTTATGCTTTAGTTTCTTTATATGTAAAACAACAATAATCGCAGCACCTACATCATGCGGTTATTGTGAGGATTACTTATCGATCCATGCTAAGTCACTTCAGTCGTGTCTGACTCTGTGCGACCCCAGAGACTGCAGCCCACCAGGCTCCCCTGTCCCTGGGATTCTCCAGGCAAGAACACTGGAGTGGCTTGCCATTTCCT
>NW_011494779.1:728245-728720 GCF_000754665.1 Bison bison bison | reverse complement strand
GAAAGTGAAAAGTGAAAGTGAAGTCTCTCAGTCGTGTCCGACTCTTAGTGACCCATGGATTGCAGCCCACCAGGCTCCTCCATCCATGGGATTTTGCAGGCAAGAGTACTGGAGTAGGGTGCCATTGCCTTCTCCGATGAAATGGTCAAAGAGACAGAAAAGTTTGACCGAGAAAGGAGAGTTCAGTCTACACGCTTTGCCCATTTCTGGTTGGTTCGGAAGGAGACATTGGGTGCCTCTTGGCATTGGCAGGTCGGTATAAACCCCCAACAGGTTTCTGCCATAAGCCCTGTGAGATCACCGTGGAACCGCAGAGCAGGGCTCCTTACTTGCTTCATGCAGGGCATGTCATTCATTCACACAAGCACACCGTAGAGTTAGTAAAGCACAGCAGAAAACGTGGTCACTAAGAGAACAAAGAACTAGAGCTCCAAGCATTCTTACCTTGTCCTGAAGGATCCCGGACGAGCCCCCA
>NW_011494779.1:726158-728145 GCF_000754665.1 Bison bison bison | reverse complement strand
GATCTCTCAGAGCTTTTGTGTAATAAAGTTTTATTAAAGTATAAAGGAGATAGAGAAAGCTTCTGACATAGGCATCCAAATATAGAGAGTGTTTAAAGTCATGAGGGGCACATAGTAGGTATTCCGTAAATGTTACGTATCAGATATTGCACATACAGCAAGCAATGCTCACAAATGGTGTTTCCATAGCACTCTGAAACTGGGTTAGGGTTATTCAGCATACTGAGGGCAGAAAAGGGGAGTCTCCCGTAAATTGAAGAGTCCCAAAATCCCCAGTGACCCATGAAAAGACTGCATCCTGTGCTTGATACCCAGGGTAGAAGAAAGCAAGGAGCTCTACAGTCCCAGCAACACACTGCCACCAGGGGTTCCTACCCAGTTCCCTTCTCACAGTGCTTGGTCTGTGAAATCCCAGTGGTGCACTGCATTCTGGGAAGGGTAGCTTTCACACTGCTGTGTGGCATTCTCAGTGTGCAAGGTAGGGCGACAGAGGTGGGATCTCTGAAACAATCTTCTTAAAGAAGCCAGTGTTCGTTTTTGGTTGATGTAGGTAGACTCTGACTCCCCAGTGTCAATAGAGGGGATATAAAGTATCTTCCTACTGTTTTTATGCTCTCTTTGTTTCCAGGATAAAAGACCAAATAAGATTTCTTTCCTCAGTCCAGCTCCATTTGTTTTAGACTTAGTGAATTTCTTCCTAGCTTATTATGATTGTTTTTAAGTTTTAGCTTTTAATGGCATTGCAACCTTTTTCTTTTGCTGTCATAGCAAGTTAACTGGAAGCTGTTAGACAATTTTTATTTGTAACAGAAGTCTCTGCTACTGTGTCTTCTTTAAAAAAAAAAACAAAAACCCTTATTAAAGTCCCAGATGTGTATGATTCTGAAATATACAGTAACTGTTTATTTAGTGCTATTCATCTATCTGCCTAGAGTCAGAGAGCTGATTCTTAGAAAAATAAGCCAAGTTGTGGTTTCTTTCAGGAGGGAAAATTTTTTGCAATCAAGTTCTAGTTTCCGACTCATTTATAGTCTACTATTTTGATTATGAGTTCCAAAAAAACACTATAAAGGAAGCTTCTTTTAAATTACTTTGAATTATCAAGCAAGAGCCATTATTTCTCATCTTATCAGCCAAACAGACTTATTCCCAGAAGGTTGCTTGATATTGGATCTCAGGAAAGACTCAATTTTCTAAGAAATAGAGGGTTGTGACTGAATACAACCCTACCATCAGTGACTGTAATTCCAAGTTCCACAGGGTAGGAATTCGGGAACATGTGTTTCAACAGCATGGTGATCTGGGGCAAATATTTGATACTGTTGTTCTTGGACATTGAGAATCTTGTTGTCTTGTGTCTTATCCCATTGATGTTGAACCCAACCGCCATGCCCCTACCCGATTTTCTACACTGGCAGAGCCTGCTTCTCATAAGAAAGGCTGAAAACTTCAAATGCTTACTTTGTCAGGCTCACCTACAGCTACAGGAGGCCACGTGAGCCAGTTCTGGTGTGGTACAATGGGAAGTCTGTTATAAAGAGAGATTTTTTTTTTCCTTGATTGGAATGAGAGGGGAATTGAGAGAGAGAGAGGCCTACTCTACCTGGTAAAGAAGCAAGGAGATCTCACCTTTCTCTTCCTGCCTTTGGATACTGACATGAGAGGATGTGACATTCTGGAGCTGCTCTAGTCATTTGTGACAAAACAATGTCCCTGAAAATCAGGGATGCCAAATTGGGAAGACAGGAAGTGCCAGAGTCTTCAATGATTGCCAAGTCTCTGAAACAACCATGAGACTACCTACCTCCAGATTTTCTAATGGAAAGAAAAATAAACCCTTGGGAGTACCTGTTACCTCTGGTTGCAAATGTCTTATTCTTCTCTACTTCTGGACCCCAGCAGCACAGCACTCTCCTCCGCCAAAGCATGGCTCTGTGACTTGAAATGATGTGTGACCGGAGTGTCATGTTTTGTGTTCAGTGATTGA
>NW_011494779.1:714561-726058 GCF_000754665.1 Bison bison bison | reverse complement strand
TTGCCCCCAGCCACTCTTTCCTACAGTGGTAATCATGGGAACATGTACATTTGCAGAGCTGCCCAAGATTCAAGCAGCCTGGAATGATAAACCAATGCCTAAAAAAAGTCAGCTGCTGTGGACAGCTGCCTGAACCCTCAGCTGATTTTGCATGTGTAAGAAATAAACTTCTGCTGTATAAAGCTACTGATGAGCAATTGTTACTGCACTATAATAATAGACACCATCTCTATTCTTTTAGCCACTTCTATTTTGTATTTTGATATGCTCCTACTTGTAGCTGAAAGTATCCTAACTGAATCAACATATACAACAATTTGACCTGCAGACAACTCTTTCTGTAAAATGAGAGGATTGTACTGGTTGGGAAATGAATATTTACCATTTTCTCCTGCTCAGACTTTAGTCTCCACCTTCTGGTAACAACATCTCAATTTTGCTTAAGGAAACCACTCCAGCAGATGTATTCATTCCCTGACTGTGTCTTCTCAGCACTTGCTTCTACTCACAGAAAGCTGCTCACTTCAAACTCCTGTGACTCCTTGCCTGAAAACTTCTAACTGTAATAACATGCTGGATACATGCAGAGGACAAGCCAGAATTAACCAAGAGTTAATTTTCCAAACTTTCTTTTCTTAGGCTCTGAAATCACTGCAGATGGTGACTACAGTCATGAAATTAAAGGACATTTGCTCCTTGGAAGGAAATCTATAACAAACCCTAAACCATGTATTAAAAAACAGAGACATCACTTTAACAACAAAGGTCCATATAGTCAAAGCTAGTAAACTAATGCTCAAAATTCTCCAAACCAGGCTTCAGCAATACGTGAACCGTGAACTTCTAGATGTTCAAGCTGGTTTTAGAAAAGGCAGAGGAACCAGAGATCAAATTGCTAACATCCGCTGGATCAACAAAAAAGCAAGAGAGTTTCAGAAAAACATCTAATTTTGCTTTACTGACTATGCCAAAGCCTTTGACTATGGATCACAATAAACTGTGGAAATTCTGAAAGAGATGGGAATACCAGACCACCTGACCTGCCTCTTGAGAAACCTGTATGCAGGTCAGGAAGCAACAGTTAGAACTGGACATGGAACAACAGACTGGTTCCAAATAGGAAAAGGAGTACGTCAAGGCTGTATATTGTCACCCTGCTTATTTAACTTATATGCAGAGTACATCATGAGAAACGCTGGGCTGGAAGAAGCACAAGCTGGAATCAAGATTGCTGGGAGAAATATCAATAATCTCAGATATGCAGATTTCACCACCCTATAGCAGAAAGTGAAGAAGAACTAAAGAGCCTCTTAATGAAAGTGAAAGAGGAGAGTGAAAAAGTTGGCTTAAAGCTCAACATTCAGAAAACGAAGATCATGGCATCCAGTCCCATCACTGCATGGGAAATAGATGAGCAAACAGTGGAAACAGTGTCAGACTTTATTTTGGGGGGCCCCAAAATCACTGCAGATGGTGGTTGCAGCCATGAAATAAAAAGACACTTATTCCCTGGAAGGAAAGTTATGACCAACCTAGACAGCATATTAAAAAGCATTACTTTGTCAACAAAGGTCCGTCTAGTCAAGGCTATGGTTTTTCCAGTGGTCATGTATGGGTGTGACAGTTGGGTTATAAAGAAAGCTGAGCTCCGAAGAATTGATGCTTTTGAACTGTGGTGTTGGAGAAGACTCTTGAGAGTCCCTTGGACTGCAAGGAGATCCAACCAGTCCATCCTAAAGGAGATCAGTCCTTGACGTCCATTGGAAGGACTGATGTTGAAGCTGAAACTCCAATACTTTGGCCACCTGATGCGAAGAGCTGACTCATTTGAAAAGACCCTGATGCTGGGAAAGATTGAGGGCAGGAGGAGAAGGGGGCCACAGAGGATGAGATGGTTGGATGGCATCACTGACTCGATGGACATGGGTTTGGGTAGACTCTGGTTTGGGTTTGGACAGGGAGGCCTGGTGTGCAGCGGTTCACGGGGTCTCATAGAGTAGGACACGACTGAGCAACTAAACTGACTGACGGTTTTTCCAATAGTCACATATGGATGTGAGAGTTGGCCCATAAAGAAAGCTGAGCACCAAAGAATTGATGTTTTTGACCTGTAGTGCTAGAGAAGACTCTTGAGAGTCCCTGGGACAGCAAGGAAATCAAACCAGTCAACCCTAAAAGGAATAAATCCTGAATATTCATTGGAAGGACTGATGCTGAAGCTGAGTTTTTAATACTTTGGCCACCTGATTCAATGAGCCAATTCATTGGAGAAGACCCTGATGCTGGGAGAGATTGAAGGCAGGAGAAGAAGAGGGCAAAGAGGATGAGATGGTTGGATAGCATCACTGACTCAATGGACATGAGCTTGAGCAAGCTCCAGGAGATAGTGAAGGACAGGGAAGTCTGGCATGCTGCCATCCATGGGGTCACAAATAGCTGGATGCAACTGAGCAACTGAACAACAGCAACATAATGTCCCAGAGGTTTTCAACCAACCATGTAAAGAGAAATGGTTGGGAAATATCCTAGCTTCCTCATCGTTCAGTTGAAATAACTCTGATGTGTGTTCTAAACTCTCTTGCTGTGACAGTAAACCTCAGTTGCCAAGCATGGAAACTGCTTGGATAACACATCTTTTATTGACTTCTTCCCCTTTCTTGCCTTTCTTTTCCACTCTTGAGTAAACCTCCTTGGGGGCAGCTCCCAAATGAAGTGCTTGCTCTTGAACTCTTCTCTCAGACTCTTTGGGAACCCAAAGAGACACTATCCCTCCCCATGTGGACCCAATCTTTCTGGGATCATCAGTAAAGGTGCATTACTTGCTCTGTCTTTTATATTCAAACCTGAATAGGATCACACAATAAGTACCTTCAAGAAGGCAGAGACTGTTCAAAAGGTCTACTCGTTAGTTCCTTCTTTATAGATTCCTGCAGGCCTTCTGGCAACTGTCTTTTCTGAGCCAATATCTTAGTTGTTTCCCCTGGTTCTATGACTTAAGCCATATCCTTTCAATAGATTCATGTTGGGATGAGCAGCTAGAATTGCTTTCTGTGACTTACATTCAAATAAATCAATGAACATGTATGATATATTAGACTTCTTTTGGCTATAAAGATTTCATAGTAAAAATGAATGAGTTTTAAAAAATATAAGACCACTAAATGCTGTATGTTATTCATAAAGTCAGATCATAGAAATCACTTTGAAATGTCAATGTTTTCATGTTTCTTCACATTTTACTTGAACTAGCATCTCTAGCTTGTGAGAAGGTCTTTCTAATATTTCAATACACTTCTCACAAATAGTTATTCATCTGAAAGAGAAAAATAACTTTGTAGGGAGAGGTCATTGTGGTTGTTGCTATTTTGTTTTTCTCTGGATGGCTATTAGGACTTCCAAGTGGCGCTGGTGGTAAAGAACCTGCCTGCCAATGTAGGAGACTTAAGAGACTCTGGTTGAATCCCTAGATCGAGAAGGTCCCCTGGAGGAGGGCATGGCAACCCACTCTATTGTTCTTGCCTGGAGAATCCCATGGACAAAAGAGCCTGATGGGCTACAGTCCTTAGGTTCACACAGAGTCAGACATGACTGAGCAACTTAGCATGCATGGGTGACTATTCAGTTCCCATTATAGGGAGCAAAACCTTTCAAGACATTTTTAAGAATAAAGAGTTTTTAAGAGGTTTCTGTGTAAAGAAATCTATAATGCTGAAGTCATAGAGAAACCTTGTTTAATTACATTCATCTTACATACCTGAACATGAGAACTCATAGAGAAAAAGTATGTCTGAAAATATCAGACAGACCAAAGCAGAGGAACATTCTACAAAATAACTGGCCAGTACTCTTCAAAAGTGTCAAGGCCATGAAAAACAGACAAAGGCTAAGGAACTTCACAGATGAGGGGAGACCAAGAAGATGTGGCAACTGAATGCAATGTGGGATCACTGGTTGGAATCTGGTCCCCAAAAAGGTCATTTGTGGGATAGCTAATAAAATTCGAATAAGACTATAGATTAGCTAATAGTATACCATATCAATTAAAAGACGCTTACTCCTTGGAAGAAAAGTTATGACCAACATAGATAGCATATTCAAAAGCAGAGACATTACTTTGCCAACAAAGGTTCGTCTAGTCAAGGCTATGGTTTTTCCTGTGGTCATGTATGGATGTGAGAGTTGGACTGTGAAGAAGGCTGAGCGCCGAAGAATTGATGCTTTTGAACTGTGGTATTGGAGAAGACTCTTGAGAGTTCCTTGGACTTCAAGGAGATCCAACCAGTCCATCCTAAAGGAGATCAGTCCTGGGGTTTCTTTGGAGGGATTGATGCTGAAGCTGAAACTCCAGTACTTTGGCCACCTCATGCAAAGAGTTGACTCATTGGAAAAGACTCTGATGCTGGGAGGGATTGGGGGCAGGAGGAGAAGGGGACGACAGAGGATGAGATGGCTGGATGGCATCACTGACTCGATGGACGTGAGTCTCAGTGAGCTCCGGGAGTTGGTGATGGACAGGGAGGCCTGGAGTGCTGCGATTCATGGGGTCGCAAAGAGTCGGATACGACTGAGCAACTGATCTGATACCATATCAATATTAACTTCCTGTTTCTGATCATTATATTATGGTTATGTAAGACATTAACATTTTGGAAGCTGGGTGAAATGTATGCAGGAATTCTTCGTGCTATTTTTACAACAATTTTATAAATCTTATCTAATCTCAAAATGAAAAATTCCAAAATAAGAAATAAGTTCAAAGCATAATTTAAAGTGAATTATACAAACATGCATTGAAATAGCAACTGGAGATAGAGAATATACTGAGGGAGTAATTGGAACAAAAAATTCAGAATATTGATTAGGCTCTCTGAAATCATACTGTGTTCAAAACTCTCTGTGGTATCACTGTGAAAACCAAATGGAAATGAAACGATGTAAAAAAAAAAATCATGAAACAGCACGAGGAACAAGGCAAAATGACCACTTATTCAACACATGAATGGAAAGGAATTCAGAGTAGACAACGGATTGAAAAGGGGTTTGGAAGATTTAAGAAAAATGAGACTGGACACAAGTGAAGAATTTTGACATCTGAGTGATTTCCCTCCTTGACTATTTCTGTTTAGAAATTGTATGTATTTATAGGCGAATATATTCTATTTCTTCTACTAAGCATGCATGTGTCTATAAATTATAAAGAGAAATTTCTCACTGTCTCTGTCAGTAGGAAAGGATGATATATAGAGTTGTGTATAAGTTAGAAAATTCTGCCCCCCTCCCCAAAAAATGGATTGTACTTCAGGGAGAAAGAAACTGATCAACTCAGTGGTTACATAATAACTAAGTGGAAAGATCAAACAGTATGCCATAAGGTAGCAATCAGGATGATGATAATTATAGTACAGCAGCAGAAATTTGAACATTTACCAAATACTGACCACTATTAATCAAGGACTTTACATGTCAATTCACATAATCCTCACAGCATATGAGATTAGTCTACTGTTATTCCCATTTTACAGATAATGGTAAAATGTACATGGGGCAAAATGAAATTTGAATGCAAGCAGTTTGGCCCAGAGATAAAGTTTTTAATCACAAACTTTTAACCACTGCTGGGAATTTGCAAAAGACTTAACTGAACAGACTGGTCTTCCCTTCTCCTGGGAGATGAAACTTCTAATTTACAATACAATTTTATGCCTTAATATGATCAGAGCTCAGGATTGGAATCTTCCTGTCACCAGGAGGTGATACACTAGGGCATGTGTGGCAAGATGAAGAGATGAAGTAGGGGAAAGGGTGACAAGAAGCTTCAGACCATAGGATGTAAAGCCCAGTAGCTCCATACCAGCCAGGGCTCTTGAAGGGACCAGGGTGAACTCCTCCTGCCACACAGGCACTGCCCTGTTGATTAGAAAATGATCTATGGGGTAGGATTTGAACTGGTGTTGTCAGGCCTTGTCACACGTACCTCTAGGCGCCAAATTGGCGGCTGGGAGGAGAGCCAGCAAAGGACAGTGGAAAAATGCTCCTAAGTGTGAATTTAGATTTGAAAAACATCCTCAGTCAGTGCATATATTCTGTGTTCAGACAATATGGACACCAACAGGACTCACTGAGGTTAATTAAATATGAAAAATGACATGATGAAACATCTGAGAAATATTTTTTTCTGGAAACAGAATTTGCAAATGAATTTAAAATCGGGTCAACTCAAAAGCCTGCAGAAGACATGGAGGTAGTGGATTATAATCAAGTAAAACAGAGCTGTTTCTTTTGAAGAGGCTTTATTTTCTTATTAAACACATAGACTATTCATCCCTTCCTCACAGAAATGTGCTCTCTCCAACTTTGCTTTTAAAACACACAGCTCGTTGGGGCTATCTTTTGTTTTCCTGGCTTTGATGGGGAGACAGTCCCTCTCCTGTGGGACTTTCAGTAATGTAAGCATGATGATAAATGCAGACTGACAAATCCTGATAGTCAGGGAGACAAGAGGCAGTGGGTGGGAGACTGCGAAGATGCACAGCGCATGCGCACTGATGAGCTCAGGCTCCAGCGGCCAGTAGCTGCTTTTTACCAAGCAGATTGTGAGTCCTGTGTTTTCAGAGTTGCTGATTCTTCGTGAAAGACTGAAAACCTACATTTTTATATGAAGTATCTTGACCTTCCAGTATTTACTAAAACTTTCAAACTAGGTACAGACCTCCTTCTTAAAACACTTTCATCATCATCTCCATGACATTCTCCCAAGTTTCTTCCTCCTGTATCAGATACTCCTCATCTCATTTTCTGGGTCCTCCTCTTTTCCCCATCATCTAAAATAAGGATATCCCGGATCCCCTTCTCTGGTCTATCTACTTTCTCTACCTGGGCAACCTCACCCATCCCATGGCTTTCAGTCACCTGTGCCAGATTCCCAAACCCATACCCTAAGCTCTGCCTGTCACTCCAGACACTGTCACCTTGACATCTCCATATAATAGGAATCTCAAATTAAAGTGGCCAAGAGGGGGCTCTCCCCTCACCCATGCATGCCTTCACCTTCCCATCTCAGGGGATGGAACACCATCCACCAAGATGTTCAAAAACAGGAAAAAAAAAAAGAAGAAGAAGAAGAAGAAGCATCATTTGGAACTCTATGTATCTATGTGTGGTACAATTTCATGCTTCACTCACTTGTTCATGTTGTTTTAGGAGACTCTTTCGGCCCCTCTCTTGCCCTTTATATCAGGAAAATTCCTATTTATCCTTCAAGAATCAGTTCCAGCATCACCCCCAAGCAGGCTGATCACAAAATTTTCTGAGCCCAGTGCAAAATGAAAAAGTAGGCTTATTCAGTCACTCATCACACATTTGGCTACCCCAAGCCAAGGAACTGGAGCCTCTGCACAGGACATATTTGGAACCTCATTGAGGGTAAAAGAGAGGCCCCCATGAGCTGCCTAGACAAGAACACTATGGAACTGCCAACCCAGGCTGGGAACAAATGCCATCTTGCCCCACCCAAGACACAGTGGAGCACAAGCCCAGCCTTGACTCTCCTTGCCCCCGTGCCTGGTCTCTGCTGGAGATGGAGGGTGATGGCAGTGTGCAGGCCTCTCCCTGCCAGGCTCACTGCTCCCTAGCTCCACCGGCCGAAGGCAGGCTGCTGAGAACCCCTCCTGGGGAGACAGGGAGGCAGCAGGTGAGACTGCATTGAGCGGGGGGCTCCAAGCCCCGGGCATGTGCCCCACTGTCCTTCATACAAAACACACATATCAAAGATAAAGCTGCAGGATTAAGAATTTCGAAAGGGGGCCATACAGCATTAAACCCCAAGCATGAGCACTTCTGAGTGTTAGAACCTGAGATACTGGTGGTTTGTCCTTGAAACTGGTCCTGCCTCCAAGAAATGTTCTCTGACCTGTCCCCCCAAACCAAACTAGCCGCCCCTTTCTGTGCACCTTGCTTACCCCCATGTTTGCATGTATCACTCCATTTAGCCCACTGTGTTCCTTTATCTACTTTTTTGTCTGTTTCACAGAATATTTTGTAAACTTCATAAGGTCAAGGAATTTGGCTAAATCCTTTTTTCTTTTTAATTTCTAGGTCTCAGTATTGAAATTGCTTATCAGTAGACCTTTGATGAGGAGGGCATGGCAACCCACTCTAGTAGTCTTGCCTGGAGAATCTTATGGACAGAGTAGCCTGGCGGGCTACAGTCCATAGGGTCACAAAGAGTCAGACATGACTGAAGCAACTTAGCACACAATCACATAGACCTTTGATAGGTGTTCAAATGACCAGACACCTATACCAACTTGCTGAGCAAAAAAAGCCAATTTATACATGAACCTTGCTTGGCCCTGGCAACACCCCCACCATGGCTGTCTCCCTTGCATCCCAGCCCCACAACCCCAGCCACGGATCACACCTGATTCACAGTTTTACATCCCAACTACTATGGCCACTGCCACCACCATGAATCAGGAAGTTTCCACACACAGCTCCTACTGACAAGTAGAGATGACTACATTTGAACACTTACTAGAGGAGACCCACAGAGCTCTGGCTTCCTCAGGGAAGCTGGTAGAGGCTGGGTAACATAGCTGGAAAGGTGAGAAAGTTAACACCCTAAGGAGACAGAATTCAACAAACAAAGGCAAGAAACAGAAAATAGTCAGCAGATAGCAGTCTTTCCTTCCCCTCCTGGACTGTTCTGAAGGGCAGTCATTTTATTTGGCCTCTTTGTCTCATAAGGTCAGGCAACCAGCTATGTTTGTTCTGACATCACAGCCAGCCTGCTATACTCCTCTTCATACTTTCTTTCCCTACTTCCTTACCTCTCTTTCCTTTTCTTCTCACTCTAACTTCCCTAGGACTGGGCCTCAATAAAACATTAGCACAAAAGCCATCCGCTCTGACAGTCTTCTCTAAGAACCTGAGAACAACTGTACCAGAGACAACTGTACCAGAAGTAGGGTAGTAATAGCAGGTGGCATGCTTTGGCGTGTGAATTACTAATGCTCTCACTTGGGGTTGATTGGGATGAGTGGAGGCTTAGGGTAAGATTGGGGATATCAAGTAGCTCTAACAACTGAATAAATTAGGGGTAATGCTAATTTTAGTACTTCTGTAGCGGTTGGCTACTTATGATGGCACTGAAATCCTAGATAGGTTCTGGCCAGTGACTGTCATTTTCAGGCATTTTGTGAAAGCCATAGATGCTTTTAAGGCAGGGAGTAATACCATATCATGAACACATTAAGAAAGAACCAGAGAAACATCTGTGGTGGTAGATCTTGAGGGTGTTGGACCCTCAAGTAGACCTGAAACGTACCACTGAACAGGAGAGACTTGTTGAAATGAGCAACTCATCCTTAAGTTGGAATTTAAAGTCCAGCAAGTCTTAATAATGTCCTAGTAAAATTTAATGTCTACCAGTCCTAATAGTTAGCTAAGATGACTCCATTAAGCCTGGATTCACAATGGCTCAGTAAGTTGAGGTGAGTTTGTGGGAACTTACTTGGCAGAGTAGTGAGAAAGGAATCAGAAGGCTCAGGAAAAAGAGAATATTAGAATGAAGACATGCAAACCCACCACCTGAGTGTATTCTCTAGGAGGGAACATGCCACCTGTGTGGGAGCTCTTAGTGGTCCTAAGATCAGCAGCTTTATCATCACCTAGGAACTTCTTTGAAATGAAAATTCTCAAGCCCCACTCCAGATCTACTAATGCAGAAATTCTGGGGATATGGGCCAATAATCTATGTTTGAATGAATCCTCTAGGTAATTTGCTAAAGTATGTTACAGTTTGAAGACCACTGACTAGTCTTTTGTTTGATTTATACAACCAAAAAGAATTGAAAACTGATGATCATAATGCTGCTGTCAGACACTGATGGAAAACTGCAATCCTCAGTTACTAGATCTAAGTCAGTTCACAGACCCAGAGCCCGTTGATTAAAGGGAATGTAGGGTTCCCACAATGCCACCAGATCATGGCAAGTTTCTCTCTAACCTTTCCTCAAACTTGCCAGAGTAATTGTGCACTGCAGAAAAGGGAATTCCCAGAAATTTTTTTTCTTTTTTTGCTGCACCATGCAGGACCTTCATTCCCCAGTTAAAGATTGAACCAGTGCCTGCTGCAATGGAAGTGCAGATTCTTAACCACTGGACAACCAGGGAAGTTCTAGACATCTTGAGGATGGTTAGAATGAGATCACAGCTGACAATATTAGAGAACCCACACCACCACCATGGTCTTCCAATTAAAAGGGAGACTTAGAGACACCAGATTGTAAATGGTGTTTGGGTTCATCTTGCAATGGATCCAATAGTTCCAAGACCTACTCTGTTGCTCTGTCTCTAGTCTCTGAATGCCTAATGGGATAGATACACTTAGAACTTGGCCCTTGGTTTCCTGACCTATGAATTAAGGAATAATATGATTTTAAAAGGTACAATGCACCTTCCATCCAGGCCAAGATAGTAAAATCAGGAGCCATATCTGCCAGGACAAATTGCAGAAATCAGTACCAAAAGACTTAAAAGATTCAATGATGGTGATTCCCATAATACATCTGTTCATTTCACGTACCAGGCCTTCCCCCCAAAACCATGTTGATCATGGTGGGTGCCAATGGACTACTATAAATTTAAAATACTATTCCAATTACAGCTTCTACGCTAGATAGGAATTTTATGGGAGGAGATCAACTCAACCTCTGGCACTTCATTTGTGACTATTGTTTTGCTGAATGCTTTATGTCTGATTCTCATCAAAAGAGAGGATCAAAAGCAGTTCATCTTCATGTTGCAAGGACAGCAGTAAGTCTTCACTGTCTCTCTCTAGGTCTGGATCAATTTTCTGCTGTCTGTCAGGGTCTAGTCTATACTGATCTCCACCATCTTGCTTTTCTTCAGTGCATTGTGCCAGGCTTCTACACTGATTGACATTTTACTAATTGGACCTAATAAGGAGAACAGTCAAGTAATTCAAATGTCCTATTAAAACACAAATGTGTCAGAGGGAAGGCAGCAAGTCCTTGATGATCAAGGGGCCTGCGACATCAGTAAGATTTTTAGAGGTCCAGTGGTCTGGAATAGGAAGGGCCATACCCTCTGAAGTAAAGCAGGAGAGCCTAACAATGGCACATCAAGTAACTGTGCAGCTGAAGCAGCCCATCATGAGCTCAGTGTTAACAGAAACTCCCAGGAAAGGGTTGAGTGGACAAAAATGAACTATTACATGAAAGAAACAGTAGACTTAGGAAGACTCAAGTACTCCAGAAGATGCAAAAAATATGCCTGTTGGCCTTGATCTCCATATCACCTGCCTCTGTTGCATCAATGCCACTCTCTCAGCCACACCTATTCCCCATAACCAACTGATGGAGAAAGAAAGACCCTGAACTCAGGTCAAAGACAGTTTGTGATCACGGCCACATTACAGTCTCTCAGGAGTGACTCTGAAAGAATAGACATAGCCACAAAGAGACCTTCAACCAGG
>NW_011494779.1:700303-714461 GCF_000754665.1 Bison bison bison | reverse complement strand
TCAACCAGGGAGACAGAATGGCCTTTTTTCTGAGCGCCGGTCAGTTTCTCTCCTTGCTAGATTCACTGCTTGTGCAATGGACTAATGAGCAAAGTGGCCATGGTGGTAGGCTCCGAACCTGTATGCGATTCCAGAAACAGGGATTCCATGGAGTCCTGGCATAGGAGTGAGAAGCAGCTGCAGTGCCAAGAGGTGGCAGCAGCAACTGAAGGTGAGCAGGAGTTGGGTGGGCACCTGGCTGGGATCAGGAGGTGGTGAAGCACAAGATCCAGGTTCTGCAGCAGCAGGCTGATGAGAGAAAGCAGGATCCAACTGCTTTCCTCTCCAGTCTCCCCCCACACAGCAAAGCTTCAGGTGGTCTAATTTGTCAAACACAGCCTCTTGCCGGCATTGCCTGCTTACCAACTCCACTCCTGCCACGGGCAGGATTTGGGAAGGATTTTTTAACTTGCAACATCATCACCAAATGCAAAGCAACTCATTACATTTCCATTTCTTCTCAAGTCACCTTGCAAATACTGTCTTGAAAGCAGAGTGAAAACACTCAAGGACATAAAATGCTGCTTAAAACTGTCCCCATAGAAGTGATCTCTTCTATTGCAAAGAGATGAAAAGGCAAATATTTCCAAGAGCTCTGGGTTCCCTACTCAACAGTCATCACATGAACTTCAATTTTGAAAAAAAAAAAAAAAAATCACCAAGTGTTTAAAAATCTCCTTTAATTATATTTTCATGAATTCCAAGAAGAACATCATTGCAGTTAACATTACAAAAAAGCAAAGAGGGACATCTGAACATGCAATAAAAAATGGATTCACAGTGAAAATAATGTATGTTGGTACTAAAATAGAATTACTTGGCTCCCTGAAGGGAAAAGATTTCTTCTAATTATCTATATTCACTTGGGTTTTAGCATGAGAAAATATTTTTTTTCTTGAAAGCTTTGGGAAGTTTTCAATTTGTGCTACTGTCATTGTTAGCATATGCTGGAAGTCCTTCATCCTGAAAGCCATTATTTGCAGCCTATAATTTAATCAGAAAATTCAAAAATACAACAAATAGCTTGGCAACTGTGTTCTTGTTACATACAAAGCCATTAGCAAAAATATGTAACAAAATTTATGTAAAACAAACAATTTTGTCCTTATATACAGAAGTTTGCTTTATTCCTCAGACCCTCACACCTGGCTCTAAAATGAGAGGGTATGGTTGGCGGGTGGGGAGGGCGGCTACCCATCTCCTCTGAACTCTCCTTCTGGGTGGGGTAGAGAAATATTGAAAGGTAAGGTAGGTAACTTTTTAAATCTTCTTTTAACTGAGTTATAAAAATGCATCTGAGCTTCTCAATAAAGAAGGAAAACTAGGAAAGATGGTAATGGCTTTAAAATAAAGAATTCATCCCTTTGTCCTTTGTAAAAATCTCTTAGCAGAGAGTAAAAATGACTATATTTGTGACCGTGAGCTGAGAGCACAGAGTAAAGAGCGTCTTGGTGAAGCATAGAACCCAAACTGCTGAGAAGTTTCACATCTAGGGCATGCACATATATCATACCAATAGAGTTCACACCTCAGTGAGGAAAGATCAGAGGTACACAGGAAATGTCACCCGGGTCTATATACAAACGCAGAAAGAACACACGGAGTCAAAAGGAGGCTGTAATACGAGTTTAAAAATACATCTGAAAATCATCTCAAAGCCAAGGTCCATATTTCCTAAAAACTCAGACATTCTACAGAATATCTTATTAACAGTGAAAATGCAGCTTTATGTAATTCACAGTCTCAAAAGAAAATAAATTTCTGGTTTATCATCACTACTGGGTTCGGTCTGCAGAACAGAATGATGTGAACAGAACCTGTCGACGTGGCCGGAGCGCAGGGCTGCGCATGCGCCCTCGGGGATGCCGCGGCCCTCCAAGCTGCCGCCCTTGGCGCTCCGCAGGTAGCCCGCGATGTAGGAACCGGTGGAGTGCCTGTTCCCTGTTGGGGCCGGCGCGCACGGCTTGCTTCGAAGAACCACTCCTCCCACAGTGCTGGGGTTCACACTCTTCTGCCTGTTGGCTTCCTGCTTCTCCTTGGCACGACTAGCAATATTGCGCACTCTGCTCTGACTTCTGGATGACAACTTTCTGACCAAGGCCCTGGGGAATTGATTGGCATCTTGCTTGGAGTACAGCACTTGGCAGCCATCTTCCTGGTCAAAGGACACAAGTTTCCGCAGCTGCTCGGTCAGGGCATCCATAGGCTCTAACGACTTTGTTTTTACAGTCATGCCCTTCTTGTCTCTGATGCCAGTGGTAACGAAGCTCTTACTAATACACTGGTACTTGCTTTCAAAATTACAGGCGATGTCCTCTGATGTTAAGTCCCCAAGACTTTTGGATTTGCACGGACTGGACAGCTTCAGAGCAGAGTGTGTGGACTGCTCCGGGGCAGGGGCATGCAAGTCATGAGCACAAGGCAGGGGCCCAGAGGTCTGGTTCGTTTTTGCATCTGAATTTGAGAAGTGATTATGCATAAACCCAGCACCCTGATAGGCTAGATGAGAGATATTTTGATTTTTGACATCTTGAGTATTGTTGAATATTTCAGAGACAGAAGGGTGGAGAGTCTCTTTACAGTAGCCATTTCTCAAGCCTCTTTGAAAATGTTCCACTGCAGCTGGACTGTATTTCACTTTTAAAGGAGAAGTGAGGTGACTTGTGCCCTCTCCCCTATATTCATAGGTTGTTAGGGACAGATTTTCTGAGTCTCCATCCATTTCTACGAGACTGCTGTCCCCAGAATTTAAACTGAGAGTAGGAGCAGCTATTACATCCTCCAGTGTCAAGTCAGTGGAAGTGGCAGGGCTGGGGTTCTTCAGGATTTCCCAGTCTTTCCCATGGGTGGGACTTTCTGGTAACCAGCAGTGAGAAGAATTAGAGGACTGAGGCAGGTTGTTTTCTATGGCCCCAGTCATGGCCTTCCCAGAAAGGTCATTGTCTGGTTTCATTTTAGAGACAGGAGTGCACATAGTTTCACCAACAGCTGTGTGTGTTGAACATTCACAGGTCTCGTGTCCAGAGAGTGCAATCTGCTCAGGAGACGAGCACAGGAAGGATGACTTGGGTTTTCCATTGGAAAAGCCAGGCTTGAAGGGCATTTTTAGGTCCATGGTGGGCACAGGAGGATGGCCCGACATCACACTGGGGCTCTGAAGATGAGAAACAACTGTAGGGTTAGCCTGGTTGCCGGTCTCATCAAACTGGCCAATCAGTGCTGAGATGGAACTGCCAGGCTCATTCTCATTTGTTAAAGTGACATTGTCAATAAGGTGGGAAATTTCACTCTCCTGGAGAATTGCAGTGGAATGTAAGTCTGGTGCATCAGAACAGAGTGTAGAGACGTCTGACAAAGAAAAGGATGTTGCAGCTCTGCCCTTATCCCAGTTACCTTCCAGCTTCTTAATCTCCAGATTGCTTTGAGAAAGGATGCTTCCTGACAATGTGCTTTTCCCTACCACGAAGCCCCCAGCATTCCCATTTTCCTTGGTTTTCACACCACATAGATCTTTTGATGGGCTAACTGCAGGATCATGAGCCAAATGCTGCCTTGGAGAGAGGGATCTGCTGAGGCACTGATGTTCCCAGCAATCACTTAACATGTTTGATTTGGTTCTCCCACCCTTTGGACCTGGCACTAACTGTTCTGTGATTGACAAGTTGGCAGTAGAAACAGCAGAGTTCCCTTGGCTGATGTCTTTGTGGATGAGAGCGCTTGAGGAAGAGGATAACTTTTTGTTGAAATTTGGAAGATGCTGGTCTTTTACACTTGCCTTCCCATCTCTCCTGGCATCCTTATCTTCTGCTGAATGAAACAAACAATATTTTAAGTGACATATATCACTTTATATAGGACCTGCAAACACTCATGTTTGCCTTCAGACAGACAAATGGAAAATGTAAATCTGTTACATTGTGACAGAATCATGGATTGTATAGATTTGCAACAAAGTGTCTGTGTGATGAATAAATGGTAAAATATATTTATATAGTTTCACTGGAGCCTCCCTTTGAATAGCTATTACATCAGCTAAGGATGTAATATTCATTGTAAAAAAAAATGTCAATGAGTTACCATACTTTTACAGTGAAGATTACCTTAAGTTGTTTCCTATTCAGATTTGTACTACACAGAAGCATGGCAATAAAAACAGAACAAGACAGCTCTGTTAAACAAAGTATTGTGGTAACTGTAAGCAAGATACAAAAACAAACAAAAAAACCCACAAATCATTTTGAAAAACATTTTGGCAAAAGACTTAATTTGACCATTTAATTTCAAAACCAAATTGGAAGTGCAATAAATGCATTAGAATATCAATATCTGTTGACTTCAAAATGTAAAAATAAAGACTTGGTCACCAATTCTATGGCATTGCTAATATCTAATTTCCCATTGATCATATTTTTTGGAGTTTAAATACATAAATTTCATATTTCATTCTCCCCTAAAAAAGGCAGCAAGATCTTGGGCAGAAGAAGGAAAACTTTAAAAAAATACACAATTTAAATTAATTCAGGGTAACCCATCCTGTTTAGTATACTGTTAAGACAATATTAGGTGTGCTAATATTCTTAATCACATTATTTTAATAGCACTTTATGCTTTCAGTTATGAAAATTGAAAAAGAATATACTTAACTTATTATTTTCCTAACTAAAAAAATCATCATAAAAACTTGATTAACCCCAAAATTATAAGGAAAAATATAAATATTATATGGTGTTATCACTCAGATAGATACTGTAAGCTTTTATAAAATTATGTATACAATTTTGTATTCTGAATTTTTTCCACTTAATTTTTCTTCTACATGGTAACTTGAATCATTGCATGGTTATGTATTGCTCTATATTTACAAGTTTTATATTTATGTATTACTAAATATATTATGCTATATATATATGAATAACTTATATAAAGTTCCTGTTTTTTAAATGCAAGAAAGAAATATCAACTATTGCTTTCTAACTCACCTAAATAGTACTAGCATCTTAATTGTGGTTTTAACGGGATTAATTATTACCATTTTTTGCTTTATTTCCCTCCCCAAATGGACTTTATTTATAGTTTACTTCCCCCAAAGTGGAGTTTTAAAATAAATTTTAAAGCATGTATTCATCTCTTCTCCAATACTACTCTTAGCAACATTTCAAACATTAAACTCCCCTTTTCTCCTTCAAAGAAGCCATTGAAAAATTGATTTGTCCTCCTATCATATCTGACAATAAAAATCAATAAGTGGTATTCATGAGAAAAGAAATCACTGAAATTAGACTGCATGATGAAAGAATTCTGCTAAAAGGAACAGGGATCACCTTCTACTGTTTGAGGTGATTCTGATTTAATTAAAACGTATCTGTTGCAGAGACATCAAATGCATACAGTTTTGGCGCTTGAATTATCTAAAATAGGGTGGGGGAGGAGTCACTGATACAAGGACAGAGCTCTTCGGTACCGCGTAAAACAGATACCACTCTTTATCAAGTTCTCAAGTGAACCATTATGCTCACATTAGACGAAAAGATAGGTAACACCTGGTCCCTGTGCCTGAGGAGTTTATAACTGGACAGGAGCTACAGACATGCTTCCTTCCCTGCCCACATCCAGGGGAGGGAAACAGAGGCCACAGGAAAACATCAAATAAGCTCCCTCTTGAGGAAGCAGAGATTTCTCAAGTGAAGAAAGTGGCTTACTTTTAACAGCTGGCGTTTCCTCTTTCTCCATAAACATTTCCAATTGTGGAAACATGTTGCATAATGAGAAAGAAATACAACTAAACTACACCTCAGAAAAGTCAATATAATTCTATTCCTCCTCAGAAAATCAGTAACTATGGTACCCGCTAAGAAAACCATGCTCCCTGCTGATAGTTTGCCGGTTTCACCTCCCTCTCTTGTACCTCATAGGCCCATACGCCCTCCACCATCGCCCCTGGTCCCTCACTGTCGACTTCAGATGTCAATGTTATTTTGAGGCTGTAGGTGACTAGGAAATTGCTCTTCCAGCACCCTCTCGCCAAAGTTTAAAATCTGGTCTAAAAGGAAACACTGTAATGTAATTACCTATTTTTCAGAATATTTTACTTTGACTACAAAATGCCAACCATGTTATCATGGTAATTAGGGACACCAAAATGTGTCTTAAAATGGTGTATTCTCAGAGAAACTTAAAGCATCTTACCCTGAGAGTTTTCCTTTCCTTCAGTGTCTTTTGTGGTTTCAGATACAGGCAGCGACAGAGCCCCAAGAAGACTTCTGTCAACAGGCATAGAGACAGGGCGCGCTTGCAAACTCCGCGTGGTCCTTCTCAGGACCCCATCTTGATCTCTTGCAGCCTCAGAAACAGAATCCTTCATCTCTACCATTTCTTGGAAGCCCATTTTGCTCTTTTTTCTGCCTTTGGCCGGAGCGCTGGCTGTGCGTCGCAGAATCTTATCTCCAATCGATCGCTTCCGAATGTAATGGCAAGTGTTTTCTGAAGAATTGTGTCTGGGATTCTTATTGAACAGCCCCTTCAAACCTTGGAGCTGTCTGTTCTGAAGACACAAAAGGACCAAGCAGAAGTTAAGCAAATACCACTGTGTCAACCACTTGCCTCTCAAGTGACATCTGCATGAAAAATGGATAGAAAACGAAATCTCACAGCCACTGAAGAATATTCAAACCAAGAAAACGGCAGCACACAGCACGTTTGCACTACATCATGCATGTCTCATCAACCTGACTTTGGGAGGAAGGCAGCCTCCCATTTTCACAACCAAGCTTGCCCACGAGTTTCCTGCCCAAAGAAGGTAGGACAAGGTGGTAGGAAGAGTTTCCACAGTGAACAGACTGTTATGAACTTGAGCCTCCTTAAAGCAACAGACGCAAGTTTCAAAGTGGTAAGCAGGACGATGGAGCAATGTGAGAGAGCATGCCGCCATGACCACTGATAGAAACACGCCAGCCAGAACCAAACACCATGCTGAGAAACTACCTTTGTAGCTCCTAGAAAGTGCAATATAGTGTAACTGGGGTTGAGTATTAAAGGGCTCCACTGCAAGGGGGGAAAAAAGCACAACAAAACACAATTGGGCCTCATTCAAGAAGGTTGCACAAGTAAAACCAGAAGATGATACAACACATATGCTCTGTAAACCCTTTCTCCCACTTTGAATTTTTAGTTGCAGGTTTCATTCATTGCTCAGTTCACTACCACCACATTGTGGTTTATGCCTCTCAATGCAAACACACCTTGAAGGTAATAAATGACTTACACTATACATGGACATTTACGTAGGAGAGAGACATAAGCCCTAGAGAACACATTCTCTTTCCTGTTATTTCTGGCTCAAGTTTTAAACAAATTCTGAATTTTATTATTTCCTTCAAGCATGTGAAATGCTAGAGATGGTGCTTAGTTTGCCTGGGATTCCTAAGAAATTCAAGAATCACTTTTTGATAATTTACATTTGTGTATGTTTAGGCCAGAGGAGAGATCTCAGCAAGCAGCACAATCTAGGACTGAACACAAGAAGACATAAAACTTTACCACTCTTAGAAATTAGGATCCTCACCCTTCCCAACTGATGGATGTGAGAATAAACACATACTTCCTATTTCAGGGCAAACTGGTCTACTCCCTACCAGTCAGATTGTAGTCTTTTTAATATTAATATTAGCTGACATTTCTGAGCATTTACTATGTGCCAGGCAGCTTCTTAAAGATAAAGTATTTGTTCATGAAGTAGGTACAGATAAGGAAGCAGAAGCACAGAGAATGTATAAACCTCTGTATAATAAATGTATAAACCTCCTCTGGAGGAGGAGCCCCAGACCTTCTGATATGCTGACCTTCTGATAAAGAGCACCAGACACTCCTGGGCCCGAGGCCCTCCGAATCACATCTAGTCCTGAAAATGGTTCCAGTCACTAAATCCCCAGTGACTTGGCATTACCAGACGAGAGCCTATAGATATGTAAACCTCAAGTGAGCTCCACAGTGAAGAAACTGTCATTGGGAGAGAGCCCGAAGACACTGGTACGGTCTCTTCCTTTTAAGTTCAGTGGGTGGCTTTTAATTCATTCATGATTTTTAGGTTTCCAGTTAAATACATGACACTTGAATGAATGCATCCTGTCTAGAACTGGCTGGGATCACAACCCAGTTAGTACAGGTAATTCAAACATCTGAGACTACATTTCCAACTGCAGCCAGTTGGAGACTACATTTCCAACTGAGTCTTTTTTTTAAGGATTATAATAAAATTCAAACATGTAACTCCAGTTTGACTGTTTTAGTCAAACAAATGATTGCCTGAGAGAGTAATAGTTTTCTCAGGTCTGTTAAGCCCAGCAAGGGCCACTGGGTGGAGGGGACATGTACACACCCCTAAACAGAGGAAGGAGCACATGAATGAGGACCTCAGGGCAGGAGAACACATGGAGCATGGCGTGGGCTGGCCTTCCTAGAGTTTCCTTTCAAAAAATTTTGTCGAGGTTTACGTTCCTTTTATGCAATGAATTAAAAACTTTGTTAGGGACAATATTATTGTTGCATGTGACTTTAAGCCCTGTGATCATTCTCACCTTTCCATAGATTTCATTGATTGTTATGTGGACAAATATAGATGCTTCTGTCAGTCCTTCCAAGTAGACATGCCGGTAGCCTGATAAAAGAGAAGTAGTTACCTTTTAGTTGAACTCATGTTTGGCTTTTCCATGGGTGAAATAGAATTAAATACCTGACTTTACAATAGTTATATTAACACTCACATTATCATATAACACATACTTTATATATCATATATGCCATGTATCGTGTACACTGCATATCACATCTTCCAAAGAACAAGGAATGGTCTAGAGAGAAAAGTTCAGCCAGAATTACCAGGCACCAAGCTGCTGAAGGTCACAGTTCTTTGCCCAACAAAGTCTCGTCCAATTGGATCATGATCCCACACGAGGAACCGGACCAAAGCTATTTCTGGCATGTGTACTGTAAATGTCAGGGTTTCTTCCCATACAGGGTTAAATCCTGAGAGAAATAGGAAAAAACAAATTGAAAAAGCAAAAGCGGTTGGCTAAAAATTATTTAGCGGCAACATCTGCAAAGCAGACAGTGAAAATTGCTTGCAATGGTTATTAAACTGGTGAAGACAACAGAGCCACCCCAGGATGCCTTACTGAAATAAAGCCTTGGAACTTACCCCCATTACTAGAAAATAATTGGTAAGAAAATTGCCTGTAAATTATTACATCAATTCTAATAATCCTTGAAGCAAAACTGCATTGCAGAGAAGGCTCTTTTAGACAATATTTAAAATGTTTCAGTAAGCTCAAAAAGCATCTATAGTAGTGAGCTAAGAATACTGTTTTAGCAAAAACAATAAAGAATGATTCCTCTCCCCCACCCCTACCCCACCCCAATAAAGCGATGCTTCTCACCCACCAAGATGTTTGCTGTTATCATCACAAGCAAGCATTCTGTAAGGTTTCAATGTTATTGTACAAATGTTGTTGTTGTCACTGTTTAATTTTTCAGTTGTGTCCAACTCTTTCATGACCCTGTAGACTGTAGCCCACAGGCTCCTCTGTCCATGGGATTTCCCAGGCAAGAATACTGGAGTAGTTGCCATCTCCTTCTCCAGGGGATCTTCCCAACCCAGGGATTGAGCCCTTGTCTCCTGCATTGCAGGTGTATTCTTTACTGCTAAGCCACCAAGGGAGACCCACTATACATATACTATCCTATTTAATTCTTATGGCAATCCTCTAAGGGTGGTAGGGCAGGGGTTCTTTCCCTAACTGATGAAAAAATATACATTACTGACTTTCAAAAATATGTAACTCTTACAAAAAATATGCAAGTAATCCATGCTCATTTTTTAACACAGGAAATATAATGCTCATGTTATACTTGAGAAAACAGATATTCAGAGGAAATAATGTGCCTAATGTCATACACTAGTGACAGAGCCAAGTGAGATGAGGCCCTGTTGACTCCCAGAGGCATCTCATGAAGCAAGACCTTAATACAAGAAAGATGATATATTTTCATAGGTACTGAAAAAAAATAGGAAAAGCATATAATTTAACTAAAATTCTATAAGCCAAAAACATTTATTTCTTGGTAAAATTCTCCCAGATGAATTAATTAAATAGATAAAAATTCAAGTACTCTATAAGTTTGTTTTTCTTTTCTAAAACTGAAAATCAGTGTTATTAAACATATGTATTAAGGAGGCATCAGCCACTTAACCCTAATGCCTTAGCTAATGAAATAATTATGGACTTAAAATCATTGAGATGTCCCTCCTGAACAAGAGAATTCATACTTTTTGTTGATTTAGTGATGACATCTCAATTACTTCTGAGACTAAAAAAATTCATTGAGCATTGGTAGGAAAATGCAGTATGGGAACCTTACTTACTTTAAGCATGTTATTTCCTAAGTAACAAGTTTCTACTACTCTTGAACCCTCAAATCACTTTCTTTAAACTCCTCTGAAAGCCTATCTCAGTTCAATTCAGTTCAGTTGTTCAGTCGTGTCTGACTCTTTACGACCCCATGAATTGCAGCACGCCAGGCCTCCCTGTCCATCACCAACTCCCGGAGCTCAAACTCATGTCCATTGAGTCGGTGATGCCATCCAGCCATCTCATCCTCTGTCATCCCCTTCTCCTCCTGCCCCCAATTCCTCCCAGCATCAGGGTCTTTTCCAATGAGTCAGCTCTTCGCATGAGGTGGCCAAAGTATTGGAGTTTCAGCTTTAGCATCAGTCTTTCCAATGAACCTCTTGACTTTCTACCCCTTCTCCAGGTGATCTTCCCAATGCAGGGACTGAATCCAGGTCTCCTGCATTGCAGGCAGATCTTTATCGTCAGAGCCACCAGGGAAGCCCACACAGACACATTTTTCATTTTTGGTGCAAATTCTACCTCTAGAGCATCTTTATTAAAAGTGAACAGAGATCTTACCATTGTCATCTACCACACGAGTTTGATCTTTAGAACAATCTACTGGCAATCCAATAATTTCAACTTCAACAAAAGGATCGATGATCTATAAAAAGATTAAAAGCATTAGTTATTACCACTGATACATTTCTACACATATGTTAATTGAAGAATATTAGCCAAAATGTCATATATCAACAGCAATCCACTTAGGTGCTTACTAAGAAAAATTGTTTCAGGTGCAACAGAGGCAGATATGAGGCATGAAAGAAAAAAGATTACATTGTTATTTACCAATATCTACTAATGCTACACAAACTTTATCCAATGAATCTATGACTCTAGTTGAGGTTATGTACCCAACAGAAATGAGAGCTTCTGTCTATGCAAAAATGCTCAGAGCAGGTGAATTCATAATAGCCACACACTGGAAACAAATTAAATGTCCATAATGAGTTGGATGGATAAACGGTGGAATATTCATTTAATAAAACTATAGAACAATGAAAAGATAACAAAGTTCTCTACATAACCAAATAGTGGAACAAGTCATAAAAGGGTATATATTTATTTACATATATAAGTGAAAAAGAACTAAAGAGCCCCTTGATGAAACTGAAAGAGGAGAGTGAAAAAGTTGGCCTAAAGCTCAACATTCAGAAACTAAGATCATGGCATCTGGTCCCATCACTTCATGGCAAATAGATGGGGAAACAGTGGAAACAGTGGCTGACTTTATTTTTTGGGGCTCCAAAATCACTGCAGATGGTGACTGCAGCCATGAAATTTAAAGACGCTTACTCCTTGGAAGGAAAGTTATGACCAACCCAGACAGCATATTAAAAAGCAGAGACATTACTTTCTCAACAAAGGTCCATCTAGTCAAGGCTATGGTTTTTCCAGTAGTCATGTATGGATGTGAGAGTTGGACTATAAAGAAAGATGAACACCAAAGAATTGATGCTTTGAACTGTGGTATTGGAGAAGACTCTTGAGAGTCCCTTGGACTACAACGAGATCCAACCAGTCCATCCTAAAGATCAGTGCTGGGTGTTCACTGGAAGGACTGATATTGAAGCTGAAACTCCAGTACTTTGGCCACTTGATGCAAAGAGCTGACTCATTTGAAAAGACCCTGATGCTGGGAAAGACTGAGGGCAGGAGGAGAAGGGGATGACAGAGGATGAGATGGCTGGATGGCATAACCAACTCAATGGACATGGGTTTGGGTAGACTCCAATATTTGATGATGGATAGGGAGGCCTGGCGTGCTGCGGTTCATGGGGTCGCAAAGAGTCTGACACGACTGAGCGACTGAACTGAACTGATGTATATATAAGGGTCTATTTACATATATGTCAGAGTCTATTTACATAATGTTTAAGCACAGACTAAATCAATCTATTGTGATTGGGCTGGTATTTGATGGAAGGAGCAGAGGCTTAGGAGTAGATATTGACTGAGAAGGTGTACGGAAGCCTTCTGGGGGTGCTGGATATGTTCTATCTTGATCTGGGTACATAATAATTAATCAAGTTATCCACACTTGTGCAATTTAACATAGTTAAATCAATTGAGTACTATGATGCAAATTTTAAAATATTTAAAAAGGTGAAAAATATGAGGGAATTCCCTTGTGGTCCAGTGGTTCCACTGCAGGGAACTAAGATCTCACATGCCAGGTAGCACGACCAAAAAAAACCTTTACCTCCCCCACATCCCTGTCCTCTGGGGGAGGAATCTTCCTTTGTTGGCCATTTGTAAGCTCTCTTTTGTCATTCCAGTACCAGATAAGGAGCAATGAAGGAATAAAATCCTAAAGGACCCAGAAAGGAGGGAGTTACTAACTCTGGGAAAACAATGTTTTAGGAGTTTGGAGAGTAAGAAAAATACAGTTTGGGAAGGGGAGTGTCAGAGAATATAAGATAGAGGTCTGATGGAAGAACACTTTGAGACAGATGGATAGACATATTTTTGGTTTACTAAATAAGTCAGCTAAAGTTTACACATTTTGAATTAATTCTTTGCAAACAGAAGTTTTTCCTTAGAATAGAACCATATGGTAAAACTGTACCACTGGAGGTCTTGGATTTGGGGGCAGTTAATAAATATGACCATTCAAGTACTGCATTTCGGGATTCTTTTTTTGACCATGATGGCTACTCCATTAGGAGACAGGGATCAAGACCATCCCCAAGAAAAAGAAATGCAAAAAAGCAAAATAGCTGTCTGAGGAGGCCTTACAATAGCTGTGAAAAGAAGACAAACAAAAAGCAAAGGAGAAAAGGAAAGATATAAGCATCTGAATGCAGAGTGCCAAAGAATAGCAAGGAGAGGTAAGAAAGCCCTCAGCAATCAATGCAAAGAAATAGAGGAAAACAACAGAATGGGAAAGACTAGAGATCTCTTCAAGAAAATTAGAGATACCAAGGGAACATTTCATGCAAAGATGGGTTCGATAAAGGACAGAAATGGTATGGACCTAACAGAAGCAGAAGATATTAACAAGTGGCAAGAATACACAGAAGAGCTGTACAAAAAAGATCTTCATGACCAAGATAATCACGATGGTGTGATCAATGACCTAGAGCCAGACATCCTGGAATGTGAAGTCAAGTGGGCCTTAGAAAGCATCACTATTAACAAAGCTAGTGGAGGTGATGGGATTCCAGTTGAGCTATTTCAAATCCTGGAAGATGATGCTGTGAAAGTGCTGCACTCAATATGCCCGCAAATTTGGAAAACTCAGCAGTGGCCACAGGACTGAAAAAGGTCAGTTTTCATTCCAATCCCAAAGAAAGGCAATGCCAAAGAATGCTCAAACTACCTCACAACTGCACTCATCTCACACACTAGTAAAGTAATGGTCAAAATTCTCCAAGCCAGGCTTGAGCAATATGTGAACCGTGAACTTCCAGATGTTCAAGCTGGTTTTAGAAAAGGCAGAGGAACCAGAGATCAAATTGCGAACATCTGCTGGATCATGGAAAAAGCAAGAGAGTTCCAGAAAAGCATCTATTTCTGCTTTATTGACTATGCCAAAGCCTTTGACTGTGTGGATCACAATAAACTGTGGAAAATTCTTCAAGAGATGGGAATACCAGACCACTTGATCTGCCTCTTGAGAAATTTGTATGCAGGTCAGGAAGCAACAGTTAGAACTGGACATGGAACAA
>NW_011494779.1:693555-700154 GCF_000754665.1 Bison bison bison | reverse complement strand
ACTGGTTCCAAATAGGAAAAAGAGTATGACAAGGCTGTATATTGTCACCCTGCTTATTTAACTTATATGCAGAGTACATCATGAGAAACGCTGGGCTGGATGAAGCACAAGCTGGAATCACGATTGCTGGGAGAAATATCAATAACCTCAGATATGCAGATGACACCACCCTTATGGCAGGAAGTGAAGAGGAACTAAAGAGCCTCTTGATGAAAGTGAAAGAGGAGAGTGAAAAAGTTGGCCTAAAGCTCAACATTCAGAAAACTAAGATCATGACATCTGGTCCCATCAGTTCAGTTCAGTTCAGATGCTCAGTCGTGTCCGACTCTTTGCGACCCCATGAATCGCAGCACGCCAGGCCTCCCTGTCCATCACCAACTCCCAGAGTTTACCCAAACTCATGTCCATCGAGTCAGTGATGCCATCCAACCATCTCATCCTCTGTCATCCCCTTCTCCTCCATCCCTCAATCCCTCCCAGCATCAGAGTCTTTTCCAATGAGACAACTCTTCGCATGAGGTGGCCAAAGTACTGGAGTTTCAGCTTCAGCATCATTCCTTCCAAAGAACACCCAGGACTGATCTCTTTTAGAATAGACTGGTTGGATCCCTTGCAGTCCAAGGGACTCTCAAGAGTCTTCTCCAGCACCACAGTTCAAAAGCATCAATTCTTCGGCACTCAGCTTTCTTCACAGTCCAACTCTTATATCCATACAAGACCACTGGAAAAACCATAGCCTTGACTAGATGGACCTTTGTTGGCAAAGTAATGTCTCTGCTTTTTAATATGCTATCTAGGTTGGTCATAATTTTCCTTCCAAGGAATAAGCGTCTTTTAATTTCATGGCTGCAATCACCATCTGCAGTGATTTTGGAGCCCCCCAAAATAAAGTCTGACACTGTTTCCACTGTTTCCCCATCTATTTCCCACGAAGTGATGGGACCAGATGCCATGATCTTAGTTTTGTGAATGTTGAGCTTTAAGGCCAACTTTTTCACTCTCCTCTTTCACTTTCATCAAGAAGCTTTTTAGTTCCTCTTCACTTTCTGCCATAAGGGTGGTGTCATCTGCATATCTGCGGTTATTGATATTTCTCCCAGCAATCTTGATTCCAGCTTGTGCTTCTTCCAGCCCAGCATTTCTCATGAAGTACTCTGCATACAAGTTAAATAAGTAGGGTTCATGGCAAATTCAACGAGCCAAGACGAGAGGAAAACTGTATTTTCATTTTCATTTTCCATAAAGCACAAATAGTAGAATATTAGTACTATAACTTTGTGTCTGACAGAAATCACAGATGTTTAAGTCACATTACGGTCGTGACAGAAATCTCTATGTCACCCATACTCATCTAATAGTTTCAACCCCTCTCTAGATCCTGCTATTTATTGCACACATAGTTGTATGTCACAACTTCTTTCTAATATATTGATAAGTTAATTTCAATATAATTAGCTTCCTAATGGAGAAGGCAATAGCAACCCACTCCAGTACTCTTGCTTAGAAAATCCCATGGATGGAGGAGCCTGGTAGCCTGCAGTCAATGGGGTCACTACGAGTTGGACACGACTGAGCATCTTCACTTTCACTTTTCACTTTCATGCATTGGAGAAGGAAATGTCAACCCACTCCAGTGTTCTTACCTGGAGAATCCCAGGGATGGGGAACCTGGTGGGCTGCCGTCTATGGGGTCGCACAGATTTGGACACAACTGAAGCGACTTAGCAGCAGCAGCAGCAGCTTCCTAAAGTGTCACTTTATCTGTTTATTGTATGCATTTAAAAACACTGAGAAAGTGCCCAAAGGCCTCATCTGATACCATCTTGTTCTGTGGCTCAAGAAAGAGTTAAAATCTTCTGACAGAGAACCTCGTGAGCCATGATAAAGAGGTTGGATTTTAACCATAAAATAAAGATACTCATACATTTAAAAGATCCTTTAATACCACAAACTATATATTACAAAGATAAAGAGATAACTATGCAATGAAAAACATCTGGAAGAAACTCCCTTAGCCAAGTAACATTATCAGTCCTGGGATAAACTGACATAATGTGGCCTCTGATATGATGCACTGAGAAGGAAACACATTGCCCATGTAGCATTCCTGACAAATATGTTTATTCTAATCATGCACAATTACATTCATCTCACACGCTAGCAAAGTAATGCTCAAAATTCTCCAAACCAGGCTTCAACAGTAAGTGAACCGTGAACTTCTAGATGTTCAAGCTGGATTTAGAAAAGGCAGAGGAACCAGAGATCAAATTGCCAACATCTGTTGGATCATCAGAAAAGCAAGAGAGTTCCAGAAAAACATCTACTTCTGCTTTATCAACTATGCCAAAGCCTTTGACTGTGTGGATTACAATAAACTGTGGAAAATGCTTCAAGAGATGGGAATACCAGACCACCTTACCTGCCTCCTGAGAAATCTGTATGCAGATCCAGAAGCAAAAGTTAGAGCAGGGCATGGAACAACAGACTGGTTCCAAATTGGGAAAGGAGTACGTCAAGGCTGTATATTGTCACCCTGCTTATTTAACTTATATGCAGGGTACATCATGAGAAATGCCGGACTGGATGAAGCACAAGCTGGAACCAAGATTGCCGGAAAAAATATCAATAACCTCAGATATGCAGATGATACCACCCTTATGGAAGAAAGCGAAGAACTAAAAAGACTCTTGATGGAAGTGAGAGAGGAGAGTGAAAAAGTTGGCTTAAAATTCAACATTCAGAAAACTAACATCATGGCATCTGGTCCCATCATTTCATGGCAAATAGATGGGGAAACAATGGAAATAGTGACAGACTTTATTTTTTTGTGCTCCAGAATCAGTGGAGATGGTGATTGCAGCCATGAAATTCAAAGACACTTGCTCCTTGGAAGAAAAGCTATGACCAACATAGACAGCATACTAAAAAGCAGAGACATTACTTGCCAACAAAGGTCCATCTAGTCAAAGCGATGGTCTTTCCAATAGTCATGTACGGATGTGAGAGTTGGACTGTGAAGAAAGCTGAGTGCCGAAGAATTTCTGCTTTTGAACTGTGGTGTTGGAGAAGACTCTTGAAAGTCCCTTGGACTGCAAGGAGGTCAGACCAGTCCATACTAAAGGAAATCAGTCCTGAATATTCATTGGAAGGACTGATGCTGAAGCTGAAACTGCAGTACTTTGGCCACTGATGCGAAAGACCTGATGGACATGAGTTGGAAAAGACCCTGACGGACATGAGTTTGAATAATCTCCAGAAGCTGGTGATGGACAGGGAAGCTTGGTGTGCTGTAGTCCACGGGGTTGCCAAGAGTCGGACACAACTGAGAAACTGAACTAAATCATGAACAAACAATCAGGTAAATCCAAACTGAAGGACATTATGGACACAACTAGCTTGGACATTTATTTTAAAAGATAGCAATATAATGACAACAAAACTGGAAAACCGTTCTACATTTTAAAAGACCAAAGAGAAATGACAACTGAAAGCAATGTGTGATTCTTAATTGGATTCTGAATCTAAAAAGAAAAAAAATAATAAAAGAACAATTTTGGGACAATGGGGTAAAACTGAATACAGATATTATCTTAGATAAAATTATTGTACCAACAAACTCCTGGGTGTAAGATATGGTCAACGATGTACTTCACAACACAGAAAATACAGCCAATATTTTGCAATAATTGTAAATGGAAAGTAATCTTTCAAAACTGTATTTTAAAATTTTAAACAGATGGATAAAGTTGTTCTGAGGGTCTAAAAGAAATAAAAAGTAAAATAAAATAGCAGAAAAATATATTATTGTGCCAATATCTAATAACATGAGTGTAATGACTGTATTGCAGTTATACAGGATAACTTTGTTCTGTTTTAAAAATTAATTAATGAATTAATTTGGCTGTGCTGGGTATTCATTGAAGCATGCAGGATCTTTAGTTGTGGGATGTGGGATCAAGTTCCCTGAACAGGGATCGAACCTGGACCCCTCCTATACTGAGAGCATGGAGTCTTCACCACTCGACCACCAGGAAAGTCTCAATCTTCTTGTCTTTAAGAGAGAAATGCCTGGGCTTCCCTGGTGATCCATTGGCTAAGACTCCTTGCATCCAGTGCAAGGTTCCATCCTTGGTCAGGGAACTATATCCCACACGCTGCAACTAAAGATCCCAAAGGTTGTAACTAAGACCTGGAACAGCCAAATATTAAAAATAAGTATATTTATTTATATTAAATTAAAAAGAGAGAGAGAGAAATGCTGACGTATTTAGGGGTTTGGGTCATGATATTAACTTACTCTCAAATAATTCTCCAAAGAAAAGGTATATATATATATATATATATATATGTATGAGTGTGTGTGTGTGTGTATAATTAAATACACACACATATAATTAAACTTTGTTATATTTGCTTTACGTCTCCCTTTCAAAACTGTATATGAATATTTACCATATACTCATTTACACATGAAAGGAAGAGCGAAAGTAACAAAATTTAGTAACTTAATTGATGAATCTAGATGCTGAAGATACAGTGTTCATTCTGCTATTCCTGCAGTTTTTCTAAGGACTGAAATTTTTCAAAGCAAAAAGTTTAGGGGAAATATAGGAAGTGACTCTTCCCTTCTGCAGACAACAAAGAGAAAAGGGAAAGAAGAGGAAGTAAGGAGAAACTTTCTGATACTACCAACATAATTATTCTTGCTGCTGAGAGAACAGAACGGAAGCGGGGAGACCAGTGAGCTGAGAGCCTACTGCAGCAGAAATGCCAAGAGCTGATGGTGGCTGAGACTAGGCCAGAGGCATTACAGATGATACGGAAGACACGGTCCCACCTGAAGCTCTACTTCCTAAGAGGCAGGACATGGAGCCATCTGCTAAAGATGAGAAAGTGATGAGAATACATGTATGAGGAGAGAAGAGGTTGACAATATCTGCTGCGGGAAATGTGATGGAGGGCTGATCAGGTGGACCTGGGACGGCACTGCAGAATTCATCAGAGATTAGAGACAGAGTTGATGGTGGGACCACTCAGAGCTATGTGGTTTCCCCATTGATATTCAAGATCCAGAAAGGATAGTTTAATAGGTGGGAGTGGCAAATAGCCTGAAGTGATGGACAACTCCTGAGAGGAAGGACAAGAGCAGAGGTGGGGCTGACAGATAGAGAGGAAACAGAGGCCAAGAAGGCCAAGAGCAGGTATAGTGGGAATCATGGAATGACAGCCCTGGGAAGAGCGAAGGCTGTGGTCACAGAGGGAGACATTGTAAAGTCATGCAACAGAAGTGCAGCAAGGGAAGAGTGGCCTGTGACCAGGGAGCAGGTGGCCGATGTGTAGCAGAGACGAGGGTCTCAGCAGATGAAAAATGCAGACAGCGTAAGACATTCTCCTGTTCAGTGTTTCTATTAATAACAAAATTGCTCCTTGCATGTCAACTTAGCATCGCCAGTGTCCTTCTTGGATTGTCAATTGAATTGTATTGCACTCATGCCTCCAAAATAGATGATGCACTGCACTCCAGAAGGAATTGTGTGTACTTTGCCAGTAAGTCAGTTAATATCTGAGAAGCTGAGGTCAGGGCTCATTTACAAACACACACACACATACATACACAGCACCCTCAGATGAAATGTAAACACAATAAGATAATCACATAACTAACCACTTGGTCATACATGGCTTACCTCTCCTCGGTCTCCAAACATGGAATCTGGAGGTTTGGGGAGTTGTTGTCCACTGATCACTTTCAGGATGAGCTGTTTTTTGGGGTTGGCAGGAAGTGGATCACCTGAGAAAGGGTTGAAGGTACCTAAGAGAAATAGAGGTTAAAATCTAAGATTGGTAGCATGGAAATTACACATACATATGCACACATGCTGAAGAAGGGAATGGCAACCCACTCCAGTGTTCTTGACTGGAGAATACCCAGGGACAGAGGAGCCTGGGATTTAAAGAATTAAATATACTGTGTGGGTGGTTTAGTCACTCAGTCGTGTCTCTTTGCAACCCCATGGACTGTAGCCTGCCAGGCTCCTCTGTCCATGGGGATTCTTCAGGCAAGAATACTGGAGTGGGTAGCTGTCAGGAGCCAGCGTGAGGAACTCTGCCCATGGCAAAGGTCATGAGGAAGGAGGCTAGGCATATGCAAAGGCGGGATTGAGCCTCAGGAGTCCCCCTGGAAATTCTCGAGCATTTACACCCAAAACCAGAGTCTGCCTACTTTCTGCTTTGTGCTCTCACCTACACCTCTGACTTTACAGAGGGCTGTCCCCTACTACCTCTCTTTGAAAAAAGTTAACTTACAGCTCCAGTTAATAAAGTTCCTGGGTGTGATAGTGTTTCAACCTACAAACTCCTTTGGAAATCCTCTAGCCTGCCTGAATAGGTTTTTCCGGCCACATGTGATTATTCAGAGCCTCCCAACTGTGAGAAGCATGAGATGTTCTAAACTGTCTAAATACAGATTCCTTTGAGCAGTTAAAAGACTGATTAGAAATTGTATTGGTGAAGGGTTTTTCACTTGTTGGGCCAATGTTTGCTGCTAAGTTTCCATATCCCTTACCTGCTGTGTCCCTGGCAGTGTATTGATTAATATC
>NW_011494779.1:668030-693391 GCF_000754665.1 Bison bison bison | reverse complement strand
CAACTTTATCTAATGCTTTTGGAGGGTGGCGCCTGACTAATCACCTTTAGAGAAAAATAAGTTTTCTGAAGAAAGGGTCTTAAAATGTTAACAGGCCTCCGGGCCAGAAGATGATGCAAATCACCTAAACTTTTGCATATGATAAGTTTGCAGGAAGAAAGCCTGGCTTACTGCATGACTCTACCCTTCCCCCATTATCCTCTATGCATAATTTAAGGTATAAAAACTACTTTGGAAAATAAAGTGCGGGCCTTGTTCACCGAAGCTTGGTCTCCCCATGTCATTCTTTCTCTCACCTTCTGGCTGAATTATTCAGCCTCTTTTCTCCGCTGAATTTCCTCACTGAGCTATCCTTATTTCACCACTTTTTATATCCTTAATTAACGTTTAATTAAGCAATTGTGTCCTGATCCTCGCCGACGCCGTCCCCGCTTCGAATTCCCTGGATCCACCAGGGCTGGACTCCGGCAGGTAGCCATGCCCTCCTCCAGGGGATCTTCCCAACCCAGGGATTGAATCCAGGTCTCCCGCATTGCAGGCAAATTCTTCACTATCTGAACCACAAGGGAAGCCCATGAATACTAGAGTGGGTGGCCTATCCCTTCTCCCTGACCCAAGAATCGAACTGGGGTCTCCTGCATTGCAGGTAGATTCTTTACCAGCTGAGCTACAATGGAAGGCCAAACACCAGCCTACTAGGGAAGGCTACCAAATTATTAAACACTGGTGACAAGAGTTATTTACATTCCAAGTTGATACAGCCACTATGGAAGACAGTATGGTGATTCCTTAAAAAACTAGGAATAAAATTACCATATGACCCAACAAACCCAATACTGGGCATAAACACTGAAAAAACCATAACTGAAAAGGATACATGTATCCCAGTGTTCATTGCAGCACTATTTACAACAGCTAGGACATGGAAGCAACCTAGATGCCCATGGGCAGATGAATGGGTAAAGAATATGTGGTACATATATACAGTGGAATATTACTCAACCATTAAATAGGAACACATTTCAGTCAGTGCTAATGAGGTGGATGAACTTAGAGCCTATTATACAGAGTGAAGTCAGAAAGAGAAAAACAAATATATTGTGTATTAACATATATATATGGAATCTAGAAAGATGGTACTGATGAACCTATTTGTAGGGCAGCAGTGGAAATGCAGATATAGAAAGCAGACTTATGGACAGGGTAGCGGGGGCAGGAAGGACAGGGTGGGACGAACAGAAACAGGATTGTGGAAACATATGCACTAACATATGTAAAATGGGACAACCAACAGGAATTTGCTGTATAACTCAGGAAACACAAACCAGGGCTCTGTGACATCCTAGAGGGCTGGGATGGGTGGGAGGTGTGAGGGAGGGGACACATGTATACCTATGGCTGATCCGTGTTGAAGTATGGCTGGAAACCAACACAATATTGCAATTAACCTTCGATTAAAAATAAGTATTTTTTAAAAAGAGTTCTTTATTTACATTCCAATACATAATTTTTCTCGTTTTTAAAAATCATGTTGCAAAACACTGAGGCACTCTGCTTTTCCGAGTGCTCCTTCAGTAAAGGTGTCTTGCATTCAGAGGTAAGACTATGAAATCAACACACACCTTTGCACATCTGCTGGGGTTTGAGAACGTAGCCGCAATTGCCGTTTGTCTTGAATTTGGCTCGATTTAACTGCATCATTCGCCCTTCAGACTGGTAGTTCAGTGCCACTGTGCAAGTTCAAAGTTTAAGAGAATTAGGTAACATAGCAGCCTAGACTCAAGACCCACGGAGAACTGCTCCTCCCAGAGGTATACACACCTAGCTGGCAACCTGCGTTCCAGTAGGGCAGAGGGTTGAAGTTACTGGAATCGATGCGGTAGGCGGAGGGATAAATCCTCGTGAGCTGCTTTTGGTTATAAATCATGAACTGCTCTGATTTCTGCTGAACCACTTGATGTGCTCTTGTTTCACTGAAGGATAACACATTTCCTGTGGTTCCTAACACAGTTTTTAACAAAGAAAACAGAAAAGTGAGAACTGCAGCAAAGAAAATACCACTCATGAAAGATCCTGAGGCCGATTACACCAATAATAAAAGGCAGAGCAAAAGAGCGAATTCAACCGGAAGAGGCTCAGCTCCTGAGCAAGAAAGATCTATAAAATCCTACTCCCAGGACTCTTTTGCCATTTCAGATCAGAGCTTTGCATCTTGTTCAGATAACTATCTATTTTTGAATCCCATATTCTCTCAAGAGAATTCTCTTATCTCCCTACTTCATGTTGATCTGGCTAGTAGGAAGAGGGCAGAGAAGAAACATTTTCTAGGTGCCTGATTCAAACAGAATAGCTTTGCCAGAGAGCAAGACACCTATGGATAAATAAAACTATCTGTGCAACTCATTCCTGATAAAAGGGAGACAATCATGGAAGGCAGCATTTAGAAAGCACACATGTGAAACACATTAAGTGACTGCATTTGTGGCTTAAGAAAATAAAGGGAAAAGAGTAATTCCAAAATAGGAAAATTGGGTTTTAAAGTTGATTTGAATAGAATCTTAAAGCCAGTCGAAACCTGTTTGGGAGAAAGGAATAATAATGGAAAAGAATTCAAAAGAATATTATGAGGAAGTAAAAGTTTCAGAAATAACATCATTCACCTAGCCAAGTTTATAAATAATGGGGAAAAAATGGGAGGTAAAAAAAAATAAACGAGGAAGCCGATATTAAATTTTCTGCTTAGAGCATCATCAGAAAGGGATAATCTAGGACCAACGATGCTACAAGTTAGGGGGTCACGATGGAGTAAACCTCCAAATATTTAATATCCTACCCCTTTCTCCCAATTCTGTCTTTTTGTGCCACACATCTAGAATGCCCCACTCCCACTCCTTCACTAAATATTCATACCTCATCCCCAAATGACCACCCAATCTTATCGGGACCTGTTGGAAAAGACCAGCCTAGCTAGATACAGACCTAAACTTACCCAGAGTCTCATTTTCATTCCAGTGTGTACTCTGAACCCAGACTGAAGGACATGGCCCATGAACCAGAGTTGAATTACTGTTTTACTGGACCTGAACTATATCCAGACTGTACAAATTAATTTGTGCAGTCTCCCAGGGCCCCTCTGGTCCTCGGGGTTGTACAGTCTTAGATATTAAATACTGGCCAAATTGACTAGCAACTACATTCTAGAGTTGGAACTTGAAACATTCATAAATACAAATGAGAGGCAAAGAAATTAGAGAATTACAGTGTTTAATTTGATGATTTCCTACATATAGACTCCTTATTGTATATATCTTATTGACATAACTTTTTAGCAGAGATTACACATCTCAAGCATACTAAAAATGATCATACTTGTAGATGAGGAATACTTTGAACATAATAAAAGACAATATAGTCTTTTTGACAAACCACCTTCAGATGTAACAGCACTAAATTTAGTACCACTCTTTCCTCTCTCTACATAAATTAGGCACACCACATCATCAGTAAGATGACCTTGCTAACTAGGCACATGTCAATTAGTATATTAATAGAGCTGAGTTGTTTTGCATTAGGATAAGCCATGCATTCATTATCTATTACTTATTTTGTGGTGTACATACACATACACACACACAAGACAAAAATAGGTGATGTTCAAGAACTAAACAATCCTCAATATTATTTTCCACTAAGCTAATGGGATTATGATTTCCTGAGGCATGCAGTAGAAATTATATTTCTATGAACCAAATATACCTCTAACTCCATTTAAATACTTCCCAAGTTTATTTTCTAGCTGTAGGCAGTTATTGGCTTCCCGTGCAGCTCAGTCGGTAAACAATCTGCCTGCAATGCAGGAAACCTGGGTTCGATTCCTGGGTTGGGAAGATTCCCTGGAGAAGGGAATGGCAACCCACTCCAGTATTCTTGCCTGGAGAATCCCACGGACAGGGGAGCCTAGCAGGCTATAGTCCACGGGGTCGCAAGAGTTGGACACTTAGCGACTTAGCGACTTAGCGACTACACCACCACCACCGCTACCAGGCCGTTACTATAAGAATATGACATTCAGGTATCACCTCATACTGTTCAGAATGGTCATCATCAAAAAGTCTACAAATAATAAATGCTGGAGACAGTGTGGAGAAAATGGAACCTTCTACACTATTGCTGGGGATGCAAATTGTAGCAGCTACTATATTAAAAAGTGTGGAGGTTCCTTAAAAAACTAAAAATAGAACTACATAGGATCCAGCAATCCCACTCCTAGGCATATATCCAGATAACACAAAAACTCTAATTCAAAAAGGCACATGCATCTTGATGTTCATAGAAGCACTATTCACAATAGCTAAGACATGGGAGCAACTTAAATGTCCATCCACAGATGAATGGATAAAGAAGATGTGGGGGGTGTGTGTGTATGTGTGTGTATACATACATACATACATACACACACAACAGAAAAGTCAGCCATAAAAGAGAACAAAAGAATGCCATTTGCAGTAATATGGATGAACCTAAAGATTATCATACTAAGTAAAGTAAGTCAGACAAAGAAAGACAAATACTACATGATATGGTTTACATGTGGGATCTGAAGTATGACACAAATGAACTCATTTACACAATAGAAATAGACTCACAAACACAGAAAACAAACCTATGGTTACAAAAGAGGAAAGAGGAGGGATAAATTAGGAGTTTGGGATTAATATATACAACTATTAATGGAAACAGTGACAGAATTTATTTTCTTGGGCTCCAAAATCATTGCAGATGGTGACCGCAACCATGAAATTAAAAGACGCTTGTTCCTTGGGAGAAAGTGAAAGTGTTAGTCACTCAGTCAAGTCCGATTCTTTGTGACCCTTGTGGACTGTAGCCCGCTAGGCTCCTCTGTCCATGGAATTTTTCAGGCAAGAATACTGGAGTGGGTTGCCATGTCCTCCTCCAGGGGATCTTCCCAACCCAGGGATCAAACCCATGTCTCCTGCATTGCAGGCAGATTCCTTACTGTGTGAGCCACTAGGGAAGTACCTTGGAAGAAAAGCTATGACAAACCTAGACAGCATATTAAAAAGCGGAAACATTACTTTGCCAACAAAGATCCATTTAGTCAAAGCTATGGTTTTTCCAGTGGTCATGTATGGATGTGAGAGTTGGACCATAAAGAAGGCTGAATACCAAAGAATTGATGCTTTTGAACTGTGGTGTTGGAGAAGACCCTTGAGAGTCCCTTAGACTGCAAGGAGGTCAAACCAGTCAGTCCTAAAAGAAATCAGTCCTGAATATTCATTGAAAGGACTGATGCTGAAGGTTCAATACTTTGGCCATCTGATGCAAGAGCCTACTCATTAGAAAAGACCCTAATGCTGGGAAACATTGAAGGCAGGAGGAGAAGGGGATGACAGAGGACGAGATGGTTGGATGGTATCACCAACTCGATATACATGAGTTTGAGCAAGTTGCAGGAGATGGTGAAGGACAGGGAAGCCTGGTGTGCTGCAGTCCATGGAGTCACAGAGTCAGACATGACTAAGAAACTGAATAAAAACAAGAACAAAATACATACCGTAAACAACAAGGTCCTACTGTGTGGTACAAGGGACTAAATTCAACATCTTATAATAACTTATAATGGAAAAGAATCTGGAAAAAAAGAATGTTCACTTTCTCAGAAGTCTACAGGTTCTCATATTCTCATACACGAAGTTCAATTTTTCTTAATAATTATCATCTGAAGAAGGATTCAACACCAAAGGGAAGAAAATCTTTAGATAAAAAAATATATACTTGTAGAATAGGGGAAGAAAAAAGAAAGATCTGAGGAAAAATCCTGGAGGTTGTGAAGACACAAGACTCAGCACAATGTTGTTTTAGCATCACTGAGAAAATGGAAGACTCTGATGTAATTTTCACTTCCACTGAAACTACAATTATACTGAAAACCCACATGATCATAGTTTATTTTCATAAGCACTCAATAACTGGACAAAACACAAGTGAGAAGAGAAGAGGCTAAGGAGAAAGTGCAGCCAGCAGGAAGTCAAGGTAAGAAGAGTTGTGACTAGGATTTCTCAGTTCCACATATGGCAATTGATGGGTAAAAAACTGTGAAAGACACAATGCTTTTGAAATTTCTGCTCTTTTTGTTAAAATTGCAATCTGTGGGTTAAATTATTTTCATCAAGGTCAAAACTCTTAATGAGAAAATATGGGGCGTTTCAGGATATTATTTCCGCCAATTAGTTTCCTCTTTCTTCTAGTCATTCACACTTGGAATGGCCATCTGTGATCTGACCATCAAACTAGGTCAAGTCTCCATAGTTTAAACACAGGGAAGACCTTGCTCTGATCCGTCTGCCTTTTTAATAATAAAGTCCTCCTCTGCCCTGCAGGAAATGTCTCTGACCTCTAGCCAGTTAGGCAAACAAAGTGATCAATAGAGCGCTCCCTGTGAGCTAAGCATTGTTCCAGCAATCAGTTTCCTGACACTCAAGTTGGATTCTACGCAGTTCCAGCAATGTGTGCTGATGATTCGATTAACAAAAGTTTAATTAACAATTGACAAAGAAAGGTCAGGGGTGTTTATCCAGAAGTAAAAACACTCAGGCCTTACCGTCATCCACAATGTCCTGGGCTGCCACAGAGTTTGTGTACACAACCAAATCAGAGAGCTCTCGACACAGCTTCATGGTTTTCCTTCGGCGGCCCAACCTGTAAAACACACCCAGGACTCAAGACATTTTAGAGCTGGAAGAAGTTTGGGCTTTTGGTTACTCCACCTTCCCTACCTGCTCTGATGGAGCCAGGATTAGAACCTAAATGTGATTTTAGTTTAGCACCGTCTCCACCACAACACTCTACTCATGTGGCTTTATTCACTGTTCAGCCAGATTTTATCCACAGTCTCTTCTCCTGAATTTATGAATTCTGTTGTGAGGGGCTGGATTCCTACCAGTACCCAACTGTGGAGTAATACCAGAGTTTACCAGGGAATCACCCTATTTTGGCAGGAGAACCTCCCTAGACTAAAAAGCATATTATACATCTAAGAGTCCCTTGGACTGCAAGGAGATCAAACCAGTCAATCCTAAAGGAAATGAACCCTGAATATGCATTGGAAGGACTGATGCTGAAGCTGAAGCCTCAATACTCTGGCCACCTGCTGCAAAAAGCTGACTCATTGGAAAAGACCCTGATGCTGGGAAAGATTGATGGCAGGAGGAGAAGAGGGCAACAGAAGATGAAATGGTTGGATGGCATCACCAACTCAATGGACATGAGTTTGAGCAAACTCCAGGAGATAGTGAAGGACAGGAAAGCCTGGTGTATGGTAGTCCATGGGGTCACAAATAGTCAGACACGAATTAGTGACTGAACAATAATACATCTAACAAGAAATACACCAAACTTTCCATAGTCATTATCTTCTAGAGGTAAATTTATAGTGATTTTGATTTTCTTCTTTGCTTTTTCTATTAATATATTCTTCAACTTTTTTAAGACAAACATCACTTATTCTCTCTATATATCTATGCAGTATATATCCTATAAACCACTCCTAGGATTTCTTTTCCTCCACAACTTTACAAATTCTACCACTTACTCTTTGCCTCAGTAAATTCTCCACAGAATAACACATTCCCTTTACAGAAGCACTTTTCTCCTCCCAGAAAACATATAATCATTAAAAACTTCAGCCCTCACCAAATATACACAAATGGCCAATAAGAACATGACAAGAAGCTCACTAGTCATTGAGGAGATGCAAACCAAACTAAAATGAGATACTATTCATGTCTACTAGGTTGGCTATAACCAAAAGGGCAGGTAATAATGTGCATTGGCAAGGATGAGGAGAAATTGGAATGTTCACACACTACTGGAGAATTTTAAATGGCTCAATTGCTTTGCTCAATTTCAACTGCCAATAGTTTGGCAGTTCAAAAAATGAAATAGTTACCATGTGACTCAGCAATTCCACTTTTAACTATATACCCAAGAGAAATTAAAACCTATATTTACAGAAAAAACTTAGAAATGAATGTTCATAGCAGTATTATCTATAATAGCCAGAACGTAAAAACAACCTAAATATCCTTCAGCTAATGAACAAATAAAGTGCAATATATTCATACAATGGAATATTATTCAACAATAAAAATGATGAAGTACTGATACATTCTACAACACAGATGAATCTTGGAAATATTATACTAAGTGAAAGAAGTCAGACAATATGGGCCAAATATGGTAGGATTCCATTTATAGGTAATGTCCAGAAAAGGCAAATTTATAGAGACAAAAAGCAGATTAGTTGGGGGACTTTCCTAGTGGTCCAATGGTTAAGACGCTACACTCCCAAAACAGGAGGCACAAGTTTGATTCCTGGTCTTGGAACTAAGATCCCCGCATGCCACAGGGTGCAGCCAAAAAAAAAGAAGTAGATTAGTTGGTATCAGGGGCTAGGGGAAAGAGGGATGGGAAATCTCTGCTAATGGTAGAGTTTCTTTTTGTTGTGGTGAAATGTTCTGGAATTAGATAGTGATGATATAGATTTATTCACTCTGTTAATATTTATTGAGCACCTAATGGAGATAAAATAGTAAACAAATCAGACAAAAATTCTTATCATGATGATATTTATAAACATTCAACAAAAAAATTAAAGTCAAAATGTGTCAATAACGCATTTGAGAAAGAAGACATGAGCACAAACAGGAATAAAAATCAATGGGAAGAAACAGTCCATGTTCCTCCTTTACCATGTAATTAGGAAATTCTGTAGCCATAGGTGAAAAATCTGGTTTTGTGAAAGCAAATGATTATAAATGAATGTGAGGGAAGCCATGCCTAGAAAGGACAAGTAAAACCCCCAAGACACTCCATATTACAGAGAATTTCTACATACAGTTTGCTTTTTTTAATTCTTATCTAAAAATTGAGTTAGTTTATTGAAGTCCCAAAAGGCTACAGTCATAGCTGCTTGGGCCTTAGTAGCTATTACGGGCAAATTTCTAATTAATTTAAGTGAAGCATGGAACATGACTTTATTCGATAGCTTCCCTGGCTATTGGACTTCCCAGGAGGCACTAGCAGTAAAGAACCCACCTGCCAAAATAGGAGACATAAGAGATGTGGGTTTGATCCCTGTGTTGGAAGATGATTCAGAGTTGAGCCTTTGTCAAACTTATATTTGAGAACATTCACAGCAGAGGTCTCCTGGAAAGTGACTCTATTCTCTTATGTCCTTTAACTATTTATACATATTGGATTTTCTGTACCCTAAGGGTAAGGACCATACACATCTTCTTTGCCCTTACTAATTGGCTACTATCTTATATATGGACATTCTGTTGAAGTGAGGCTCAAATACAAAATTGAATTCAACATTAAGTGATTCTTTCCTACAGGACCTCTATGCCTCCAATTTTGCTTTAGTCTTTCAATAAAGCCAAGGTGTGTGCGTGGATGTGCACATGTTTGTATATCTGTCTATCTATGAAGCATATAATTTATATTCCTTTGTGAGACTTACTGTATGTATAATCTTCCAGAAAATCCTATATCAAATCATGTATCACAATTTGGGTTCTAAAACTGTGATCATTTTACTCATCCCAAATTCTACCAGCAATTATAAAGCAGGCCTCTCTGGTGACTCGGTGGTAAAGAATCCGCCTGCCAACACAGGAGACATGGGTTTGATCCCAGGGTCAGGAAGACCCCCTGGAGGAGGAAATGGCAGCTCACCCCAGTATTCTTGCCTGGAGCACCCCATGGGCAGAGGAGCCCAGTGGGCTACAATCCATGGGGTCACAAGAGTCAGACACGACTTAATGACTCAACAACAAATAATAGAGCAGCAGCTGATATTTTTCAGCACTTAGTTAATTGGGGTAGGGCTCATCAGGCTAAACAGTTGAAGTCCATTAATCCTTAGAGTGACCCTATGAAATAGATACAAATGAGGAGCCTACATAGCCCCATGTAAAAGTTGGAGGAACAAGAGTTTGAAGTCTGGCTGATTTCAGATTCCCAGCTCTTCTCATGTGCTTATCATCTGTCTTCTACTTCAATCTCCTGTAAAGCTCCTTTGTGCTAGTTCATGTGGCCCTTCTCCTCCGAAGATACATTTTACCTGACAGATGTTAGAGTTCAGATCATTTCAGTCGCTCAATTGTGTCTGACTCTTTCTGACCCATGGACTGCAGCACGTAAGGCCTCCCTGTCCATCACCAACTCCTGAAGTTTACTCAAACTCATGCCCATTGAATCGGTGATGCCATCCAATCATCTCATCCTCTGTCGTCTCCTTCTCCTCCCACCTTCAATCTTTCCCAGCATCAGGGTCTTTTCAAATGAGTCAGTTCTTCGCATCAGGTGGCCAAAGTATGGGAGTTTCAGATTCAATATCAGTCCTTCCAGTGAATATTCAGGACTGATTTCCCTTCAGATGGACTAGTTGGATCTCCTTGCTGTCCAAGGGACTCTCAAGAGTCTTCTCCAACACCACAGTTCAAAAGCATCAATTCTTCGGCACTCAGCTTTCTTTATATCCAACTGTCATATCGAGACATTACCACTGGATAAACCATAGCTTTGACTAGATGGACCTCTGTTGGCAAAGTAACGTCTCTGCTTTTTAATATGCTATCTAGGTTAGTCATAACTTTTCTTCCAAGGAGTGTCTTTTAAATTCATGGCTGCAGTCACCATCTGCAGTGATTTTGGAGCCCCAAAAGTAAAGTCTGCCACTGTTTCCACTGTTTCCCCAACTATTTGCTATGAAGTGATGGGACCAGATGCCATGATCTTTGTTTTCTGAACGTTGAGCTTTAAGCCAACTTTTTCACTCTCCTCTTTCACTTTCATCAAGAGGCTCTTTAGTTCTTCTTCACTTTCTGCCATAAGGGTGGTGTCATCTACATATCTGAGGTTATTGATATTTCTCCCGGCAATCTTGATTCCAGCTTGTGCTTCATCCAGCCTAGCGTTTCTCATTATGTACTCTGCATATAAGATAAATAAGCAGGGTGACAATATACAGCCTTGATGTACTCCTTTTCCTATTTGGAACCAGTCTGTTGTTCCATGTCCAGTTCTAACTGTTGCTTCCTGACTTGCATACAGATTTCTCAAGAGGCAGGTCAGGTGGTCTGGTATTCCCATCTCTTTCAGAATTTTCCACAGTTTATTGTGATCCACACAGTCAAAGGCTTTGGCATCGATAAAGCAGAAATAGATGTTTTTCTGGAACTCGCTTTTTCGATGATCTAGTGGATATTTGATCTCTTGTTCCTCTGCCTTTGCTAAATTCAGCTTGAACATCTGGAAGTTCACAGTTCACATAATGTTTAAACCTGGTTTGGAGAATTTTGAGCATTACTTTACTAGCGTGTGAGATGAGTGCAATTGTGCAGTCGTTTGAGCATTCTTTGGCATTGCCTTTTCTGGGGATTGGAATGAAATCTGACCTTTTCCAGTCCTGTGGCCACTGCTGAGTTTTCCAAATTTGCTGGCATATTGAGTGCAGCACTTTCACAGCATCATCTTTTAGGATTTGAAATAGCTCCACTGGAATTCCATCACCTCCACTAACTTTGTTCATAGTGATGCTTCCTAAGGCCCACTTGACTTCACATTCCAGGATGTCTGGCTCTAGGTGAGTGATCATACCATCATGAATTATCTGGATCATGAAGATCTTTTTTGTACAGTTCTTCTGTGCATTCTTGCCACCTCTTCTTAAATCTTCTTCTGTTCAGTTCAGTTCAGTCGCTCAGTCCTGTCCGGCTCTTTGCGACCCCATAAATTGGGGTCACCAACTCCCGGAGTTCACTCAAACTTACGCCCATTGAGTTGGTGATGCCATCCAGCCATCTCATCCTCTCTCGTCCCCTTTTCCTCCTGCCCCCAATCCCTCCCAACATCAGAGTCTTTTCCAATGAGCCAACTCTTCACATGAGGTGGCCAAAGTACTGGAGTTTCAGCTTTAGCATCATTCCTTCCAAAGAACACCCAGCGCTGATCTCCTTCAGAACGGACTGGTTGGATCTCCTTGCAGTCCAAGGGACTCGCAAGAGTCTACTCCAACACCACAGTTCAAAAGCATCAATTCTTCGGCGCTCAGCTTTCTTCACAGTCCAACTCTCACATCCATACATGACCACTGGAAAAACCATAACCTTGACTAGACGGACCTTTGTTGACAAAGTAATGTCTCTGCTTTTGAATATGCTATCTAGGTTGGTCATAACTTTCCTTCCAAGGAATAATCATCTTTTAATTTCATGGCTGCAGTCACCATCTCCACTGATTTTGGAGCCCAGAAAAATAAAGTCTGACACTGTTTCCACTGTCCCCATCTATTTCCCATGAAGTGATGGGACCAGATGCCATGATCTTCGTTTTCTGAATGTTGAGCTTTAAGGCCAACATTTTCACTCTCCTCTTTCACTTTCATCAAGAGGCTTTTTAGTTCCTCTTCACTTTCTGCCATAAGGGTGGTATCATCTGCATATCTGAGGTTATTATTTCTCCTGGCAATCTTGATTCCAGCTTGTGCTTCTTTCAGCCTGGCGTCTCTCATGATGTACTCTGTATATAAGTTAAATAAGCAGGGTAATAGTATACAGCCTTGACGTACTCCTTTTCCTATTTGGAACCAGTCTGTTTTTCCATGTCCAGTTCTAACTGTTGCTTCCTGACCTGCATATAGGTTTCTCAAGAGGCAGGTCAGGTGTCTGGTATTCCCATCTCTTGAAGAATTTTCCACAGTTTATTGTGACCCACACAGTCAAAGGCTTTGGCATAGTCAATAAAGCAGAAATAGGTGTTTTTCTGGAACTCTCTTGCTTTTTCGATGATCCAGCGGATATTAGCAATTTGATCTCTGGTTCCCCTGCCTTTTCTAAAACCAGCTTGAACATCCAGAAGTTCACGGTTCACCTATTGCAATCTGTCCTTTATTGAGCCCATCTTTGCATGAAATGTTCCCTTGGTATCTCTAATTTTCTTGAAGAGATCTCTAGTCTTTCCCATTCTATTGTTCTCCTCTATTTCTTTGCATTGATCACTAGAAAGGCTTTCTTATCTCTCCTTGCTATTCTTTGGAACTCTGCATTCAAATGGGTATATCTTTCCTTTTCTCCTTTGCTTTTTGTTTGTCTTCTTTTCACAGCTATTTGTAAGGCCTCCTCAGACAGCCATTTTGCTTTTTTGCATTTCTTTTTCTTGGGGACCGTCTTGCTCCCTTTCCCCTGTACAATGCCATGAACCTCTGTCCATAATTCATCCGGCACTCTACCAGGTCTAGTCCCTTAAACATATTTCTCACTTCCACTGTATAATATTAGGGATTTGATTTAGGTCATACATGCATGGTCTAGTGTTTGTCCATACTTTCTTCAATTTAAGTCTGACTTTGGCAATAAGGAGTTCATGATCTGAGCCACAGTCAGCTCCTATGGCTTGTTTTTGCTGACTGTATAGAGCTTCTCCATCTTTGGCTGCAAAGAATATAGTCAATCTGATTTCAGTGTTGACCATATGGCGATGTCCATGTGTAGAGTCTTCTCTTGTGTTATTGGAAGAGGGTGTTTGCTATGACCAGTGTGTTCTCTTGGCAAAACTCTGTTAGCCTTTGCCCTTCTTCATTCTGTACTCCAAGGCCAAATTTGCCTGTTACTCCAGGTGTTTCTTGACTTCTTACTTTTGCATTCCCGTCCCCTATAATGAAAAGGACATCTTTTTTCTTATTTTGGTGTTAGTTCTAAAAGGTCTTGTAGGTCTTCATATAACCGTTCAACTTCAGCTTCTTCAGCATTACTGGTCAGGGCATAGACTTGGATTACCGTGATACTGAATGGTTTGCTTTGGAGACGAACAGAGATCATTCTGTCATTTTTGAGACTGCATCCAAGTACTGCATTTCGGACTTTTTTGTTGACTATGAGGGCTACTCCATTTCTTCTAAGGGATTCTTGCCTGTTACAGCCAGCATTTATTAAGAGCCCACTGCGCATCAGGCTGTAAAATCCCCTACATATATTATCATCTCATATCCTGATCACATGTCCCACTGCACTGAGCCCTTTACCTTGTGATCTGATTTTCCAGATACATACAACTAACCAGCCAAGCTGATGGGGATAGAGAGGTCCTGGGAGCCTGAGTAAGAAACATGGGGAGTTTTCTTACCGGTACAGCTGGCCAGTTTCCTTGCCAGGATTCTGCTGTGCGTCCTCCTCATCATCAGTACTATAAGATTTAGACCGTGATTTTGTGGTTTTCTGCCAGAAAAATCAGAGCAAACTTAACACAAACTCATTGCATCAGGTACCTCTATAATATACAGAAAATGAAATGAACTTTAAAATATACATAGACACACAAGGACAGTAACCTGGAGGAAAAGAATTGACCAAACATTGCAGCTTGCTTTAGCAACAAGCATTTGCTGTTTAGTCACTAAGTCATGTCTGACTCATTTGGGATGCTATGGATTGTAGTCTGCCAGGCTCCTCTGTCCATGGGATTTCCCAGGCAAGAAAGCTGGAGTAGTGGCCATTTCCTACTCCAGTGGATCTTCCCAATCTAGAGATAAAATCCTCATTTCCTGTGGCTCCTGCATTGGCAGGCAGTTTCTTTACCACTGACCCATGTGGGAAGCCTAATAACAAGAGTGTCTTTGGCCAAAATTATCTTAAAATAATCAAGGCAAAACTGATGGTTTCATGCTGTAAAACTGACTTCTAAGGCACATAAAATATAGATCTTAGACTATTAGTCATGCATTAAAGGTTTCTATGAGGGGTAGAGTCAAGTTGTAATATATATTTAAATGATTGTAAGGGATAAAATGTCCTCATATAGAAAGCTCACTGTTCCTTTTGAATTACTTATAAAAGGCAGATTTTATAAAAAAAAAAAAAAGCAGTAATTTTTTAGTGAATAATTACCATTCCTGCTTTTGTTTAGTATGGACTCAAAAACTCATCTAAGTCAAACTGTTCTTTTGAGATTTTGACCCATTTTAATTTCTAGAGCAGAATGAAGATTATTACCCATGGTATTCAGGCTGAAAGACTGTAGGACTAACCTGATGTCTTTGGACAGATTAGCTGTTAGACCCAAAACCTTAGCAATGATGCAGTTTCATCCCCACAACATTGGAAATAAATCCAATATTTGGCAACACATATCTCAACAACACAAACAATGGGGAGGGACCCAACTGCAGAAAACCATGTCACCAAAAACTCAGCTTCTACAAACAAAGGTAAAACTTTTAGACAAGTATCTTGGACATCGGGAGAACATGTCTTAGAAAAGGAAAGGGATTCCATCCCCACATTACCATGGGACCAAATTGCCTTCCAGATTTCCTCATTCATAATCAACAAAAAAGCAAGCCACACTATTGCCATAAATGCACTCTACTGCACTGACAGCAAGGCGCCAATTTAGTCTGGAACCTTCTCAGGTCTTGGTTATGCCTTGAGGACAACAGTGTACCTGGAGTGGGAACCCAAGCATCTGATGAGCTCCTGTTTCAGACTGGCCTCTCACCAAGCTGATAAATCAGTTAATCTCTCAAGTTTCTTATTGTACTTTTTCTAAAGGGCAGAAAAATAACATCTATCTTAAAGGATTACTATTTTTGTGGTGGTTAAATAAGATGGCATGGAAAATTGTATAAACTTTGTATAAACTTTCAGTTTAAAATACTATTAACTTTTTAAAAAATAACCTATAAAGTCTTGAGGACATTCATTCTTATGACTTAAGACATAATAAAGTCTGATTCTGTAGTAGCTGAAGCACTCCATAAAAGCTTTACTTTGGAAAATAATTTTAATTTAAATGAGTAGTTGTAATCAAGAAATGAAATATTCTTCAATTCCATATACAGTTAGCAATTTGAAGAGTTACAAAAATAATAAATCTATTTCTCAGGTTCATTTTAAAATATAAAATGCAAAAAGCAGAAATAAGTAATAATCATCAACAACAGGTATTTGGAGAAACGATGATATATTTTCTTTATATGAAGTTTTGATACATCATCATTAGTATACCATATAATCAGTTTTCATCTTACTTTTTTAAGGTTTTGCATGTTGAACTCTTTAGAGAGATCATCTTTCAATGGCATAATTGTCCACTGTGTGAATGAATCATAATTTACTTAAGCAGTCTATATGGGAGAACATTTTTATTGTTTTCAGTTTATTATGACTATTTTGTCCAAACTTTTAATAAATTATCCTGTTGATGGGCAGGAAATTCTAGGTACAACGTTCTTTAAAGTACAAGAAATGGCCTTGGGAAAACTCATGCATAAAATTCATCACTTAATAACTGCTTTACCTTTTTATTGACGTATCATACACAGAAAAGTACAAGAACTGTAAGTGTAGAGCATGATGACTTTCCACATGTGAAACCACCCAAATGAGGAAATGAAATATTATCTGCCCCAAAATCTTCAGATTCTCCCATTTGGTCATCACCTTCTCCCCAGAAGTAACTACTATCCTGACTTTAATCCCATAGATTTTTTTTTTAGCCTATTTTTGAGGTTCATATAAATGGACTCAAACTATATGCACTCTTCTGGGTCTGGCTTCTTTTGCTCAATGTCATATTTACAAAGATCACACTACTGCATGTAGTTGTAGTTTTGTCATTCTCATTGCTGATATTCTCTTACACGAATACACCATCATTTTTATTCATTCGATCATCGATAGACATTTGAACTGTTTCCTATTTGTACTATTACAAATAAGACCCCTATAAATATCAATGCTTCAGTCTCATGACACACACCTAACAATAGAGCTGATAAGCCGCTCATGGTTCACAGAGTGGTTGAGTAGATACTGTGAGGGTGTTATTGTGGAGGGTGTATGCAGAATCTCAACATCATTCTAATTTACATTCCCCAGGGCTGATCAGGGTTTTTCCATATCAGTCACTTGAATATCTTCTATTGTGAAGCACAGTTAAGTCTTTTGCTCATTTTTTAAAAATTAGGGTGCTTTCTATTGATTTGTAGAGATATTTTAATATATTCAGGATATAAGTCCTTTGTGTGATAAGTGTAGTGAAAATATTATTTCCCAGTATGCTATTTGCTCTTTCATACTTCTGATGAACAGAAGTTCTTAAATTTCAAAGTAGTTTCACTGTCAATCTTTTCCTTTTCTGGGGTCCTGTTTAAGGAATCTACAGTTATTCCAAGGTCATGATGATATTCTCCTGTTACCTTCTCGACTCTTTAAATTAACTGAGTTATGCAAATTATCACTCTTAATTCATTTACCTTATGTTTTCCGAAGTTGGTCATGAGGGATCGTCCATGTGCTTTCTTTCCACTTTCCTTTGTATCTGGATGCTGAGTAAATAAAGCATAATACGATTGTTCGATTGTTTATCTTCTTTGTTTTTGTTTCATCCTCAATTCTGGTGGAAGGGAATGGGGCCCCTCTCTCCTTCTGCCTCCAGGTGGGCAGCAAGCAAGTGCTGCTCATTTCCTCCTGCTCTGCCCTCCACTTCCCTGCAGGTGCTGTGTCCGTCTTCAGAGAGGGGGACATGCACAGGCTAGAGGTCTGTACCCCAGGGGACAGAAAGCCACCCTGCTAAAAGGGTTTAGGCTCTTATCCAATTGCCATCCCTAAAAATATGTATTAGGTGATTCACATGATCTAGGGGGACACCTATAGGCCCTCCCTGCCTCCTAGGACTTCCAGTTGAACAGAGATCATCTCATAAAAGGGAAGAATGTGGGTGGGTGAGCAAAACCACCCCAAATCAAAAGGTCAGGGAGAGCATCTACATATATCTATAGAAACTAATTAAAGATGCAGTTCAGAAGAGGGAGGCTGGGTTGGGGAAAGAGGTAGTTCAGAAAATGCTGGAGAAGGGTGGGTAGCGGGTTTACAGGTTTATACATATTAGCTGGTTTATATGTATTGACTGCCTTTGAAGATCTATTAAAGCTGATCATTAACCCTTCAAAAACACTGGAATTAAGAAAGTAGTTCAGATGTGGCATAGAAGTAACTCTGCTCTCCAAGTTAGAAGACTCAATTCTGCCACCAAGTAGTCACAGGTCTTTGGCAAAACTCACTCTCTTGACCTCAGTTCTCTTATCTGTGAGTTGCGGGGAAGAATACACCAATTAACCTCTGAGTTCCTTTCTAGTTCTAGTAGCTCATTCCTCAGTAGGGGAACATGTCATCTATTGTCCAAAACAAGACTCTGAAGAGTAAAATGGGGCACTTTTAGTAATGACACTGGGACAACAGGTATGAAGTGGGGCTGTCCCAGGCAGGTTGAGGTATAACATCATGTATTTAACAGGCACCTACTATGCCCCAAGGACTATACCAAGTACATTACATATATTCTCTAATTCTAATATATACAACCATGCCTAGAGACAACTGTAATTAAAATCCCAGTTTTACAGATAATAAAAACTAAAGTATAGCAAAGTTAGATAACATGCCCAGAGTTGCAAAGCCAGTTGATGATAAAACAGGGATTCTGTATAGTTCTAAGTCTCCTGTCTGACTTGCTACCTCTCCCCTACTCTATATTCCCTCTTTATGTAAAAGTATATACAAATATCTCTCCCCAACTTGACCTCTCCTTGAGCATCAACACCACACCATTAATTGAATTAATGGATCAGACATCATGATAAGAACTTGACATGTATACAAGGGAGACAGCAAGCAAGAGAGGGGCAGACCCTGTTTCTCCCAGGGCTTGCACTTTAATGATGAACACAAATGATCATAACACACTTGAACAAGACTATGATGGGGAAGGTCCAGCATGCTGCCTCATGACAGAGAAGGCAGATTAAGAAGGACTTCTAAGGGCACATGTTACAAAAGCTAAAGCCAGAGATAGGTAGACATTGTCTACATGATGTGAAAAAGAAGGGTGCTGTGGCCCAGGAAAGTGTGAACACAAAGGCCAAATGCTGTAAACATGGTACCTTCCAGGAAACTAAGCGGGGTGTGTGTGTTTATATTATACACATGCATTAGTTGACCAGTCAGAGTAGGGGTTGGATCATCTTTTGGGCTATAGCTTGCAATGTGAACTTTATCCTCCAAGCTATGAACAGCTTCTGAATGGTTTACGATAGAAAAATAACATGGTCAGACACGTATTTCTGAAATATCACTACGGTAGTAGTTGTATAAATGAGAGAATGGAGGGAGTGGGACCTTGGGAGAGCTGGAAAAGTCTATTTAAGGACCTATTAAGGCTACCCAGATGACCAGAACTGGGATGTAAAAAAGGGGTGGATTCAAGGACTTAAGGTAAGCATCCTTCCTGTATATACTAAGTTCTTCCAGTGTAAAGGATGAGATTTCATTGCTATTTTATGTCAGGGATCTCCAGGAAAAAGATGGCAGAGTAGCACACTCTACTGCACTGCTGGGTGCTGATCCGGGGGGAACGAAGCTGACGTGAGTGTCGTCCTGAACCCCACAGCATGTTCTCAGGCTTGGCTTCACATATGCATATGTATCTGACACAGACAGACTTCTCTCAACAGTAACCTGTCTTTGCTTGCCCACTGAGTCAAAACCATATTTGAAAAACTAACACGACAGCAGGGTTAAAAAATCTTAACACTTTGTAGTCAGTTTAAGTCACAGGCTCCATTTACTTTATGCAAGTCTAATGCATTCTTGCAGTCACCCAGATTTAAGGGAGAGTAAAAAACAAGAAAAAGGAGGATGAGCTTTGTCCTACCATATATCTGAAATATGAAGTCCCCTGCCATCTTACTTGATGAGGAAATTACCATTAGGATCTCTTCTATAAAAGAAAGATGAACCTGTTTTGTCTCTTCACAAATCTCTAAGACCTGCTGTTGCCTTTCCAGTTGGGATGATCCAGGATGGAGCAAAGACTTCTCCAAAAGCATAAGGGGAAGTGACTGGTCCAGATTAGCCAAAGAGAGTTCACCAGGAACAAGAAGCAGAAAAATCAAGCTGGGCAAACCAAATGTGATTTAACAGACATTTGTGTGGTTGAAAATAGAGGCTGGAGGCCAGGGAGGAAGGGGTGAGGCTTACAGCTATTTACAGAAATGTTTAAGAAAACACAAAACTGTATGATAAACTGTAGGGCAGTGATGCTGTAATTGACATTCTGTTTGTCCCCCAACAATTCATTCTGCCCATCCAGCATGGAGTTTCAGAAGTGCCAGTTCCAGGGATAAGTGATCATTGGCATCAGCAAGCCAGTGTTATCCTATGCCCATGCTGATTTACTGTTCCAAGGAGAACACATACACAAGGTCACAGGGATCAGCTCAGGGGTCATCAAGTGAGCTAAGCTGCCCGTCCAGAAGTCAGTACAAATTCTGGTTTTTTGGATGAGGCATATCCACTGTTTCACTCTCTCCGGGCTTGGACCAAGAAACACATAGTTCAGGGGCCTGCTGGCAGTCACCCTGCAACCACCAGGAGAGGGGAAAACTGACAGAGGATAATGCTAATTACATGGTAGCTAGAACAGAAGACATGTCTTTGATGACCCTGCTTAGCCTCTGAATTAAGCCCACCTTGAAGGCCATTCTGCAAATGAACTTGCCACTTACCTAACCCAACATCTTTCTTCATTATTTAAGCCATTTTGAATGAGGTTTTTCTATGTTTGGAAGCAAAGCAGACCTGAGAATCAACAAGATGTTTGAATGGCTGGACTTCTGTAGGGTCTAGAAAGTAACCACCAATGCTGAGTGGTCACTCAGATCCAAGGGTAATGATCTTCCCTCTGCTGGGGCATGCTGAGCCCTGGAGGACAGACAGCAGTAGCAGGGGAGGCCTTTGCTATCAGCTTAGCCAGAGACCACATGGATCTCCTTTGAGCCAGAATAAATGCCCTCAATGTCCTGCCATGATAACATCAATAAACCCACCATCTCTTTCCCTTGCCCATTTGTACTTTATCAGGAGGAAGAATAAAAATCTCACCCAAAGCCTAAACCATTCATTCATTCAACAACTATGCATGAGGGTCATAACAAGTCCCAGGCACTAGACAAGTCAGAAAAATAATGGTTATCAAGACTGACATGGTTCCTGCCTTCATGAGATCTTATAGTCTAGTTGAGAAGATCAATATTGAACAAGTAATTGCAAATAAACTTCTTTAAAAAGAAGATACAGCAGACTACCATCAACAATATAAAAGGGATAACTAACGTAATCTAGGGGTCAAGGCAAGACTTATTCAGAATACCACATAGATGCTGGAATCTAAAAGCCTAAGTAGAAGTTAGCTAGAGTAGATGTGGGAATGGAGTGTTTCAAGTAGAGAAAACGGAAAGTGAGGAAGACCAAGGCAGTTAGATGATTGTGGCTGGTGTGACAATTGTGGATGGTGGTGTGACAGGGGAAATGGGGAGATATGAGACTGGAGAGGTAGGTGAGAATGCAATTATGTGGGTCCTTGAAAGCCCTGTTAAACAGTCTGTCATTTATCGCAAGCATAACAGGAAGCCACTGAAAAATTCTGAACAGTGGAGTGACATGATCAGATTTGCATTTTTAAAATCTTTTGCTGATTTCAGAGAGGAGGTTAGATTGAAAGAGGGCAAGAGAAGTCTAAGTGAGAGTTGACATTAGCCTGAATGAGGACATGCCATAGAGAAGAGAGGTGGACAGATACACATTTAGGAGGTGTGATCAGTAGGGCATGGAGGCCGCCTGAATGAGCCCTCAACCTCACCTGAGCACTCACCGAGGGGTGACTGCAGGGACATGGGGCTTTGTCCCAAGGATCCAGTGAAGCAGGTCTACCCCAACCCATGCCCTTTAATCTGTTATTCACTATTTCTAACATCATTTTGCAGGAGGAGACTTTCATTTTTCCCACAATATAAGGGCAGAAATGGAAGAAACTGGAGAAGCATTCCAAAAAGAGATGATCAGAAACAAAGCATGAGGTGCTTTCTTTTTCCTGTCGAGGACAAGCACAAGAGGGAATTGTATACCTGCTTCAGGTGTGCATTTAAGCCTTCATGCGTGGCCTTCAGGAGTGCCCTCACTGTGAAACTATCAGGATCTTCCTTGTCTCGAATTTGAGATTCTTTTAACAGCGACTCCAGTTTTTTCCTTATGAAAGATTCCACCTGATGCTCAGTGGTCCCATTATTCTGCAAAGAATTAAGCAATGGAAATCATGTCTCTTAAGAAACACAGAGTCACTTAGAACGCACCCTTCACTCAAACCAGCATTGCTGCTATAATTTCTCTCTCAACTACCCGTAAGGAGTTAAGCTTATTGTACCAGTTTTGTCCATCTCCCGCCAGCCCTCCACCAATCCCATAAAATAATGATGACTATGGCTGCATTCAACTTTCAGCAACCTTATAGTGTTATCATCATTTCCATTTCAGAGATGTAGAATCTGATGCTTAGAGAAATTAAATAAGTTGCTCCAGGTTACAAAGCCAGTAAGTAACTGAGGCAGGATTCAAACTCAGGTCTTTTGGAGACTAGGTTTTCTACATCTATTGGGTTGACTGAAAAGCTTGTGTGGATTTTTCCATATGATGTTCTGGAAAAATCTGAACAAACATTTTGGCCAACCCAATACACAGGTAAATTTGAGCAAGAATATGCTACTTAAATCGCTTCCTTCACTGAGGGGAAAAGAGTGCTGTAGAAATCTCTGGAAGCAAGGATTATTCTGAGATAAAATTTCTTTCCTATCTCTGCACCCCTATGTAATTGGAGGGAACTCACTATTGACCTGTGCCATGACTAGGCACTGTAATTACTTTAAGATGACAACTAACTTCAACTGTTTTGGATAAAAAAGATCTGCTTGTGTCCAGATGATAACTTGTACAATTTTTAGATGATCAAGGGACTCAGATTTCCTAGAAGTCTGCTTAGCAGCACAGCTTTTTGGTCCCTTGTTTTACCTGAAGCTAATGGCCCAAGCTCTGCCCACCTCTCCTCTCCTTCTCAGCTCCTAACCCCTCTCCCAGTGTCCAACATTATTCTGTGAACTCTTCAACCACTTGTTAGAGGCCAACCCATCCAAAGGTAAGGAATACTTCTCCACCAAAACAATTCCCCTAGTCCTCACTAAAAGTTTAAGACCCATTTTTTTCTGCTTGCAAATTTGTTACTAAGAGGTTATTATACTTAAAATACAGAACAGGCAGTTTTTCAGTAATAACATTCATTTTCACAAAATCTTGTAATGGCAAAGCAATATAAATACAAAGGGAAATTGGAGGGGAAAAAAGGCTACATCAGGAGAGGTTATTGAATTTCCCTATATTAACATCACATGTATGAATATCTTTAATATACCCAGTGAATGAGGCACTAGAGGCCCTCAGGTCCTGCAGGAGATGCAGAGATGGAAAAGAGCTGGCCCTTGACATCAGCAAAGACCGCATTAGGCTAACAAAGGCATGTCCTCAAATAACCTACCCTGGTCTGCACAGCTGCCTGCAAAAGGCACAAATGACCACACAACAGTGGTTCTGAGAAGGAACATGGCATTTTTGCCCTAGTGACCACAAAGACCTCATAGAAATGTGGGGTAGTGGTGGACTCTGTATGGCAACTAAAACTTCAATAGTGATGAAGAGATGGGCTTTCCTATCACCCATCATTCTAGTAAAGATTTTATATTAGCAAAGTGTGTTTTATGAATACAGGAACAGCTTTGTTTTGATGGAGCAGAAGTTCATGAAGGAGGGTGTGAAGTGAAAGTCGCTCAGTCGTGTCCAACTCTTTGAGACCCCATGGACTATACAGTCCGTGGAATTCTCCAGGCCAGAATACCGGAGTGGGTAGCCATTCCCTTCTCCAGGTGATCTTCCAACCCAGGAATTGAACCCAGGTCTCCTGCATTGCAGGAGGATTCTTTACTGGCTAAGCCACCAGGGAAGGCCAAGAATACTGGAGTGAGTAGCCTATCCCTTCTCCAGCAGATCTTCCCAACCCAGGAATCCAACCAGAGTCTCCTGCATTGCAGGCAGATTCTTTACCAACTGAGCTACCAAGGAAGTCCCCATGAAGGAGGGTAATGATGGATAAAACTGCAAAAGTACTTTGGGGCCAGGCTGTGGAGACACCTGAAAGCCAGTGGTCAATAGGTATGGAGTTGCTGAGAGACTCTGAGTAGACAAGTGTCTGGATCACATTGCAGAACTAATATTAACCAGGCAGCGTGTGCAGAAAGATGAAAGATAACTATAGCAGAAACCCAGGCACATCAGTTCCCACTACAAGCATTAAGGTCAATGTGCTGGTGGGGGATTTAATAAAGATGACAGAGTCTGAGAGCATTTTGCATAAAACAAACACATACTGAGCTGTTACATGCAAGATGAAAGCATTGATAAGGCACAATCCCACTGTCATAGAACTCTCAGTGTCACCGAGGAGACAGACACGTCAGTGGATAATTACATAACAGGTGCAAGTAGGGTGACAGATGTAAGGGGTTTCATGGGTGTGAGGAGGAGGGCCACTGCCCCCAGCCTTGGGAATGCAGCAGAGGCTTCCAGGGGCAGAGGACACTGGAGCCAGGTCTTAAAAGATGTGTGCACCCGTGGCTGATTCATGATGATATATGGCAGAAGCTAGCACAACATTGTAAAGAAATTATCCTCCAATAAAATTCTTTTTTTAAATGCAAAAAATAAAAAAGAAGAGTGTATTAGGTTCCTGTGGCTGCTGTAATAAATTACCTGGTAGCTTAAAGTCAAGAGATGTTTATTTTCTCACAGCATCAGAGGACAGAACTATGAAAGCAAGCTATTGTCAGGGCTACATTCAGCCTCTTATAATCTCTAAGGGGAAAATCCTTCCGTACTTCTTTCATTTTATGGTGGTGCCAAGCTTTCTTTGGCTCGTGGCAGCAGAACTCTAGCCTCTTCCTCTGTCTTCACATGGCCTTTGGTGTGTCCCCACTCCTAACATTAATAAAAGGTGGCTGCTTTCCAGTACTCTTGCCTGGAAAATCCCATGGATGGAGGAGCCTGGTGGGCTGCAGACCATGGGATGGCTGAGGGTGGGACACGACTGAGCAACTTCACTTTTACTTTTCACTCTCATGCATTGGAGAAGGAAATGGCAACCCACTCCAGTGTTCTTGCCTGGAGAATCCCAGGGACGGGGGAGCCTGGTGGGCTGCCGTCTATGGGGTCGCACAGAGTCGGACACGACTGAAGTGACTTAGCAGCAGCAGCAGCAGAGTTAATCTAGAATGATCTTATTTCTAGATTCTTAACCTAGTTACATCTACAGAGACTCTTTTTCCAATTAAGGTCATAGTCATA
>NW_011494779.1:666770-667930 GCF_000754665.1 Bison bison bison | reverse complement strand
CCAGAGAGTAGGACTTAGACACATCTTTTGATGGCCACAAATCATTCCAATGTGAGCAAAAGCCTAGAGAAAACAGTATCAGTGAGAACTAGTAACCACATGAACATGGAGAAAATACTGAGGACACCGATGAAACAGCTAAGACTTTATACATTGTATTGTGGCTCACAAAGCATCGTTATATGACAATGTTTCCTTTGAGCTGTGTAAGACCCTTTAAGGCTGTGTAGGTCTAGTCCAGTTTTAATCATAAGAGTACAGAGGCAGAAAGATTCAATGACTCGTCCAAACACACATGAAGTGTGTGAGTTGGAGCCTAAGACTTCCAATTAAAAATTCTGTGTGTATTTCACTACATGGTGCTGCAGAAAAAGATAAGTTCTACTGTTACAGAAAAAGATAAATTTCTGAGTGAAATTAATCATGAACAGGCTCATATTTTAGATAATCTTTTTTCCTATGTGACACCTAGGAATAGATCATCACAAATCTACTGGAGAAAAACAGTAGGTTTCACTTAAGGTCAGAAATGAATCTGAGAAAGGAAGTCCAGGTCTCAAAGTACCAATACGTTTCATCAAGTAACCCAAAGTCTGCAAGGAACACATGTGTTGGAAGGTCCAAAGGAGAAAGTGTGTAAGAGCATGAGTGTGCTCAGTGTTACACAAACACTCCCCAATAAGCATCAGCTTCCTTCCCCGGCTCAGGGATATGTGAGGAGTTGGAGACAATGAGGAGATGAACTGTGGCAGTTATGCCCAAACACTTTTACCAGCAGCAAACAAGGCTGAAAATACAAAGCTGGGGCGATGGGGCTGGTGAAATAATGAATACTTAATACAAAGGCTATAATTATTCATTTCACATCCTCTCAACATTTGGAGCAGCTGACGGAATGATATTTCTGCCTGTTGGTTTTTTCCTTCCCTGTGATTTACAGCACTGAGAATAAATAAATGTGTGGCTGAGATTTCACTAGTATATTATCAATACTGAAGGAAAGCTGAGATGGACACTTGACCTGGTGACTTGTCAGCCACTCTGCAGATGCTGCAGGGACCAGAGCAGAAAGTCATGCCTCTTGCTCTTTTGTTCCCTGAGCCCACAAGGGAGAGAGGATGCTGCAGGAGGAATAGGGAGAGGGGAGGGCAGACCTTCAA
>NW_011494779.1:661879-666670 GCF_000754665.1 Bison bison bison | reverse complement strand
TTCAATATGGTCTGGGGTAGTTTCCACCTGAGCCCCAGTCGGGCTTCCTAATTGCCATTTCTGAGAAGTAAATATGCTGCTGCTGCTAAGTCGCTTCAGCCGTGTCCAACTCTGTGCGACCCCAGAGACGGCAGCCCACCGGGCTCCCCCGTCTCTGGGATTCTCCAGGCAAGAACACTGGAGTGGGTTGCCATTTCCTTCTCCAATGCAGGAAAGTGAAAAGTGAAAGTGAAGTTGCTCAGTCGTGTCCAACTCTTAGCGACCCCACGGACTGCAGCCCACCAGGCTCCTCCATACATGGGATTTTCCAGGCAAGAGTACTGGAGTGGGGTGCCATTGCCTTCTCCAGAAGTAAATATGACCTAGGAATATTGACCACAAATAAGAAATCAAACACAAAACACATTTTTGTTTCATCTCCAGGGTACTATGAAAGTGACTGGAAAAAGAGAGAGCTGACCACTTCCAGGCTGGGGAGCAGCCAGAAGCAGGAGGGAGTCGGATAGAGGGCTGCCCTGTAAAGAGAAACTCCCTCAGACACCGGTGCTCACCTGGGCTGCACATTGGAATTGCCAGGGACCACAGCCCAGACTGAAGACACAGAATCTCTGGGCTGGGACCAGTGCAGTGGGATTTTTGAAAGCCTCCCCGTCATTCCAATGTGCAGCCAAAGTTGAAGGCCTCGACTTTAAAAACAAAAAGCAAAAACACTGGAATATCTCACCATCCCCAAATGTCTTTTTCCCTCTCTGGACTAGAGCCGCAGACAGGAAGGATAATACCTTAGCTGCCCTTCGTGACAGCCTTAGAGCTCTCCAAGCTGGTTACCTGAGTGTCGGGCTGAAGAGCAGCGGCCTCTTAGCTATCCGAGGCTCTGCAATTACTCCTGTCCTCTCCTGCCTGCTCCTTTAGCTCCCATTGAAACACCTTCTTCTGCTCAGGACTTACATTAGCAATAATCATGACACAGCTGCTATTCTTGTTACTGTTTTTAGCTAACATTTATTGAGTATAAATTATGTGCCAGGCACTATTCTGAGTTCTTTACTGAGTATGAACTTAACTCAGCCATCATGATAATCATTTTCCTTTTTTTTCCTTCAGTTAAACAGCAATTTCATTCCTTTAGTACATAGTAAGTCAAAATTATGCAGAGGATAAGAGTGGCTGATATTTCCAACCAGGAAAAGTCACTATTCCCTTTTAAAAATTGAAGTACAGTTGGTTTACAGTATTATATTAGTTTCAGAATGGGAAAAAATATTTGCAAACAGTGCAACCAACAAGAGATAAATCTCCAAAATATACAAACAGTTCATGTAGCTCACTACCAAAAAAAAAAACCCTATCAAAAAATGGGCAGAAGCACTTTGGAAAATAGTATGGAGGTTCCTCAGAAAACTAAAACTAGAATTACCATATGATCCAGCAATCTCACTCCTGGGCATATATCCAGACAAAACTATAATTGAAAAGATACACACACCCTATGTTCATAACAGCAGTATTCACAATGGCCAAGACCTGGAAGCAACCTAAATGTCCATCAACAAAGGAACAGATAAAGATGTGGTACATGTATAGAATGAAATACTACTCAGCTATAAAAAAGAATGAAATAATACCATTTGCAGCAACATGGATGCAACTAGAGGTATTATACTAAGCAATGTAACAAGACAAATACCATATGATATCACTTATTGTGATATCTAAATCATGACACAAATGACCCTATCTGTGAAATGGAATCAGGGACACAGAGAATAGATGGGCAGTTGCTAAGGGGGAGGAGAAGGGGGGTTTGGAATTAGCAAACAAATTTTTGCTTTGGTGGGAACAGGAGGGAAGGATTGGGAGTGGGAGTTTGGAATTAACAGATACAAATTGATATATATAGAATGAATAAACAACAAGATCCTGGGATTTCCCTGGCTGTCCAGTGGTTAAGACTTCATGCTTCCACTGCAGGGGATGTGGCTTTGATCCTTAATCAGGGAACTAGGATCCTGCATGCTGCACAACATGGCCAAAAAATTTAAGAAAGAAAAACCCAAGTTCTACTACACAGCACAGGGAACTAAGATTACCATACTAAGTAAATCAAACAGAGAAAGATGAATATCATATGTATCAATTGACTGACTGATACAATAGGCTCTTATAATACAGAGCCGATTGACTGATACCATATGGGAATCTAAAATAAGGATACAAATGAATTTATTTAGTTTGGGATTAGCAGATTTAAACTGATATATGTAGATATACAACAAGGTCCTGGGACTTTCCTGGCAGTCCAGGTCTAAATAAGCTCTGTTTCCAAATTTATTTAGAAAACAGAAAGGGACTCACAGACAGAAAATAAACTTGTGGTTACCAAAAGAGAAGGGTGTCCTGGGGGAAGGATAAATTAGGAGGCTGGGATTAATAGATACACACTACTATGTATAAAATAGATAATCAACAGGGACTATACATCTTAGAGAACTCTACTCAACACTCGGTGTGTAACCTATAAGTGAAAAAAAATCTGAAAAACATAGATATATGTATAACTGAATTATATGGTACCTCTAATTTTTTTTTTAATTTATTTATTTTAATTAGAGGCTAATTACTTTACAATATTGTATTGGTTTTACCATACATCAACATGAATCCACCACAGGTGTACACATGTTCCCAATCCTGAACCCCTTCCCACCTCCCTCCCCATACCATCCCTCTGGGTCATCCCAGTGCACCAACCCCAAGCATCCTGTATCCTGCATCGAACCTGGACTGGCAATTCGTTTCTTATATGATATTATACATGTTTTAATGCCATTCTCCCAAATCATCCCCCCCACCTCCCACAGAGTCCAAAAGACTGTTTTATACATCTGTGTCTCTTTTACTGTCTCGCATACAGGGTTATCGTTACCATATTTCTAAATTCCATATATATGCGTTAGTACACCGTATTGGTGTTTTTCTTTCTGGCTTACTTCACTCTGTATAATCGGCTCCAGTTTCAACCACTTCATTAGAACTGATTCAAATGTATTCTTTTTAATGGCTGAGTAATACTCCATTGTGTATATGTACCACTGCTTTCTTATCCATTCATCTGCTGATGGACATCTAGGTTTACTCCATGTCCTGGCTATTATAAACAGTGCTGCGATGAACATTGGGGTATACGTGTCTCTTTCAATTCTGGTTTCCTCAGTGTGTATGCCCAGCAGTGGGATTGCTGGGTCGTATGGCAGTTCTATTTACAGTTTTTTAAGGAATCTCCACACTGTTCTCCATAGTGGCTGTACTAGTTTGCATTCCCACCAACAGTGTAAGAGGGTTCCCTTTTCTCCACATCCTCTCCAGCATTTATTGCTTGTAGACTTTTGGATCGCAGCCATTCCAACTGGCGTGAAATGGTACCTCATAGTGGTTTTGATTTGCATTTCTCCGATAATGAGTGATGTTGAGCATCTTTTCATGTGTTTGTTAGCCATCTGTATGTCTTCTTTGGAGAAATGTCTATTTAGTTCCTTGGCCTATTTTTTTATTGGGTCGTTTATTTTTCTGGAATTGGGCTGCAGGAGTTGCTTGTATATTTTTGAGGTTAGTTGTTTGCCAGTTGCTTCATTTGCTATTATTTTCTCCCATTCTGAAGGCTGTCTTTTCACCTTGCTTAGTTTCCTTTGTTGTGCAGAAGCTTTTAATTTTAATTAGATCCCATTTGTTTATTTTTGCTTTTATTTCCAATATTCTGGGAGGTGGGTCATAGAGGATCCTGCTGTGATATATGTCGGAAAGTATTTTGCCTATGTTCTCCTCTAGGAATTTTAGAGTTTCTGGTCTTATGTTTAGATCTTTAATCCATTTTGAATCTATTTTTGTGTATGGTGTTAGAAAGTGTTCCAGTTTCATTCTTTTACAAGCGGTTGACCAGTTTTCCTAGCACCACTTTTTAAAGAGATTGGCTTTTCTCCATTGTATATTTTTGCCTCCTTTGTCAAAGATAAGGCGTCCATAGGTGTGTGGATTTATCTCTGGGCTTTCTATTTTGTTCCATTGATCTATATTTCTATCTTTGTGCCAGTACCATACTGTCTTGATTACTGTGGCTTTGTAGTAGAGCCTGAAGTCAAGCAGGTTGATTCCTCCAGTTCCATTCTTCTTTCTCAAGACTGCTTTGGCTATTCGAGGTTTTCTGTATTTCCAAATAAATTGTGAAATTGTTCTAGCTCTGTGAAAAATACCGTTGGTAGCTTGATAGGGATTGCATTGAATCTATAGATTGCTTTCGGTAGTATACTCATTTTCACTATATTGATTCTTCCAATCCATGAACATAGTATATTTCTCCATCTATTAGTGTCCTCTTTGATTTCTTTCACCAGTGTTTTATAGTTTTCTATATATAGGTCTTTAGTGTCTTTAGGTAGATATATTCCTAAGTATTTATTTAAGGAACCTCTGTACTGTTTTGCATAATGGCTGCACCAATCTACAGTACATGACCCGTGAACTTTGAGATGTTCAAGCTGGTTTTAGAAAAGGCAGAGGAACCAGAGATCAAATTGCCAATATCTGATGGATTATTGAAAAAACAAGAGAGTTACAGAAAAACATCTATTTCTGCTTTATTGACTATGCCAAAGACTTTGACTGTGTGGATGACAACAAACTGCGGAAAATTTTGAAAGAGATGGGAATACCAGACCACCTGACCTACCTCTTGAGAAACCTGTATGCAGGTCAGGAAGTAACAGTTAGAACTGGACATGGAACAACAGACTGGTT
>NW_011494779.1:661661-661779 GCF_000754665.1 Bison bison bison | reverse complement strand
ACAGGGACTATACATCTTAGAGAACTCTACTCAACACTCGGTGTGTAACCTACAACTGAAAAAAAATCTGAAAAACATATATATATGTATAACTGAATTATATGGTACCTCTAATTTT
>NW_011494779.1:656859-661561 GCF_000754665.1 Bison bison bison | reverse complement strand
TATATATTGTCACCCTGCTTATTTAACTTATATGCAGAGTAGATCATGAGAAATGCTGGGCTGGAAGAAGCACAAGCTAGAATCAAGATTGCCAGGAGAAATATCAATAACCTCAGATATGCAGATGATACCACCCTTATGGCAGAAAGTGAAAAAGAACTAAAAAGCTTCTTGATGAAAGTGAAAGAGGAGACTGAAAAAGTAGGCTTAAGTTCAACATTCAGAAAACTAAGATAATGGCATCTGGTCCCATCACTTCAAGGCAAATAGAAGGGGAAACAGTGAGAGACTTTATTTTTTGGGGCTCCAAAATCAGTGGAGATGGTGATTGCAGCCATGAAATTAAAAGATGCTTGCTCCTTGGAAGGAAAGTTATGACTAACCTAGACAGCATATTAAAAAGCAGAGACATTACTTTGCCAACAAAGGTCCATCTAGTCAAAGCTATGGTTTTTCCAGTAGTCATGTATGGATGTGAGAGTTGGACTATAAAGAAAGATGAGTGCCGAAAAATTGATGCTTTTGAACTGGGGTGTTGGAGCAGACTCTTGAGAGTCCCTTGGACTGCAAGGAGATCCAACCAGTCCATTCTAAAGGAAATCAGTCCTAAATATTCACTGGCAGGACTGGTGTTGAAGCTGAAACTCCAATACTTTGGCCACCTGATGTGAAGAACTGACTCACTTGAAAAGACCCTGATGCTGGGAAAGATTGAGGGCAAGAGGAGAAGGGGACAACAGAGGATGAGATGGTTGGATGGCATCACCGACTCAATGGACATGAGTTGAGTAAACTCCAGGAGTTGGTGATGGACAAGGAAGCCTGGAGTGCTGCAGTCCATAGGGTCACAAAGAGTTAGACATGACTGAGGGACTGAACTGAACTGCACCAATTTACATTCCCATCAACAGTGTAGGAGTCGCTAGGAGTCAGACATGACTGAGCGACTTCACTTTCATGCATTGGAGAAGGAAATGGCAACCCACTCCAGTGTTCTTGCCTGGAGAATCCCAGGGATGGGGGAGCCTGGTGGGCTGCTGTCTATGGGGTCACAATGACAGAGTTGGACACGACTGAAGCAACTTAGCAGCAGCAGCAGCAGCAACAGTGTAGGAAAGCTCCCCTTTATCCACTACCTCTCTACCATTTATTGTAGGGTTTGTTTTTTTTTTTTATGATGGTCATTCTGACTGGTGTGAAGTGACACTTCATTGTAGTTTTGATCTACATTTCTCTAATAATCAGTGATGTTGAGCATCTTTTCATGTGACTCTTGGCCATCTGTATGTCTTCTTTGGAGAAATGTCTCTTTAGATATTCTGTCCACTTTTTAATTGGGTTGTTTGTTTTTTTAACATTGAGCTACATTAGCTGTTTGTATATTTTGGCGATTAATCCCTTGTCAGTCAGTTTATTTGCAAATACCTTCTCCTATTCTGTGGGTTGTCTTTTTGTTTTGTTTATGGCTTTCTTTGCTGTGCAAAAGCTTTTAAGTTTAGTTAGGTCCCATTATTTATTTTTGCTTTTATTTTCATTACTCAAAGAGGTGGATCAAAAAAGATATTGCTGCGACTTCTGTGAGAGAGTATTCTTCCTATGATTTTCTCTAAAAGTTCTAAAGTATCCAATCTTACATTTAGGTACTTAATCTATTTTGAGTTTATTTTTGTGTATGGTGTTAGGGAGTATTCTAATTTCATTCTTTTACATGTATTAATAGCTGTCCAGCTTTCCAACCACCACTTATTAAACAGACTATCTTTTCTCCATTGTATATTCTTGCTTTCTTTGTCAGAGATTAGGTGACAATAGATGTGTTGTTTATCTCTGGACTTTCTATCCTATAGTTCCATTGACCTATATCTGAATAAAGAAATTGTATATTAGCATAGTGCTGGTACTAATAAGCTTTCAACAAATTTTTCACATTTAAAAGCTGATCTTAGCTTAGGTATAAAAAAATAACAGTACAATGACAGGCAAATAGCAAAAGGTAATGTTTCTTCGGAGCTATTAAGCATACATTCTAAAATATATTAGCAACCACTCTTTAGATACTTTAACAAAAAATACTGTTCAAAATGAATATGTCTGGGTTCATACATCTGTACATACATGTGAGTTTATATACAACAGTGTACCTCCATGCTTTGATATCTTCCCTGCTCCAATGATAGAAAAACAAAGAGAAAAGTCATAAGTTTATCAAAAAAATAAAATAAACAAGATCACTGCAGATCATAAATGTGTGAGCTCCATATCCACAGAGGGCAAAGGTGACCAAGACTTTAGCTTTTATAGTACAATAGAAACTAAAGGTGCTCCACATGTTTTGGGAGATTAGAGCTGGCCTCACAACACGAAACCAAGGTGGTGAAGAAAGCGGGAATGAAAGCCTTACGTATGGGCTTATGCGTGCTCAGTTGCTTCAGTCGTGTCCAACTCTTTGCGACCCTATGGACTGTAGCCCTCCAGGCTCCTCTGTCCATGGGGATTCTCCAGGCAAGAATATTGGAATGGGTTGCCATGCCCTCTTCCGGGGGAATCTTTGCAACCCAGGGATTGAACCGGTGTCTCTTATGTCGCCTGTAATGGCAAGCAAATTCTTTACCACTAGCACCACCTGGGAAGCCCCTCACTTATAATAGGAAGCAATAAAAAAAACTACTGTGAGGAAGATTTGAAATTGAATATCAAAAGAGTTAAGAATAAGAAGACAACCAAAATGTTCACTTGTCTGGTGACTGAATGGGAAATATCTTCAACGTCTCCAGTGGCAGGGAACTCCAATCAATCAATGTAAGGTCCAGTTAGGAACTTGGGACACAGGTAGGCTGTGTTTATATGTGTGGGTGCCAGGTGGAGTGGTGCGTAGAGTTCAAGTGGAAGCAATCTCCATACCACTAGAGAAGCACATTAAATAGAGGAGGAGAATGGAAGCGGGAAAAAAATTCCACTGAAAACTGAACCTTCAACTCGAAATTCTAAAATTCATGTGGAAGACTAATGCTAAGATGAAGTGCCAAAAATACCAACACATGAAAAGGAAACTCACTTTGAATTAAATATGTTCAGATGCTCAAAGATAGAAAGAAATAGTCTCATAAAAAGAACAAGAAACTAAGAAGCCATAGAGTAAAATAAAAGCAAGTGTCTATGAAAAAACAATACAAAAATGTTATAAATCAAGTATATAGTCATTGAAATGAAAAGAATAGCCAGGGTAAACTCTAGATCAGACATAGCCAAAGAGATAATTAATGAATTGGAAAATAATACTATAGCTAGTACCCAGAATCAGCAGAGACATAAATAAAACATTAAAGAATAATTGACAGATAATTAAGACAGAGAATAAACTAAGACTCGAACCTAAATCTAATTGTACTGCCAGAAAAAGAGAAATGATGAAATGGCATAAAAACAATATTCAAAGAAAAAATGGCTGAGATTTCTCTAGAATGAAAGAAAACATAAGTTCTCTAGTAAGAAGTGAACACTGAGTGCTAAGAAAAATAAACTAACTCCCAGTCATTTACTAGTGAAGTCACAGAACATTTAGAATAGAAAGGGAAGATGAATTACCAACAAGGAATAATTATAGAAAACAAGGTTACCAAGGGGGAACAAGGAGGAAAGAGAGAAACTTGGAGACTGGGACTGACATATATACACTACTATATATAAAACAGATAACTAATTAAAATCTACTGTATAGCACAGGGAACTCTACTTAAAACTCTACCCATCTATATGGGAAAAGAATCTAAAACAGAGTGGATATATGCATATGTGTAACTGATTCACTTGCTGTATAGCAGAAACTAACACAACATTGTAAATCAACTGTGCTTCAATAAAAATTAAAGAAAACAAGGAATAGTTGAGTTCTCAGTAATAATTTTCAGAAGATAATACCTTATAGTAACGCTGAAGAAGCTGAAGTTGAACGGCTCTATGAAGACCTACAACACCTTTTAGAACTAACACCCAAAAAAGATGTCCTTTTCATTATAGGAGACTGGAATGCAAAAGTAGGAAATCAAGAAACACCTGGAGTAACAGGCAAATTTGGCCTTGGAATATGGAATGAAGCAGGGCAAAGACTAATAGAGTTTTGCCAAGAAAATGCACTGGTCATAACAAACACCCTCTTCCAACAACACAAGAGAAGACTCTATACATGGACATCACCAGATGGTCAACATCGAAATCAGATTGATTATATTCCTTGCAGCCAAAGAGGGAGAAGCTCTATACAGTCAGCAAAAACAAGCCATAGGAGCTGACTGTGGCTCAGATCATGAACTCCTTATTGCCAAATTCAGACTTAAATGAAGAAAGAAGGGAAAACCACTAGACCATTCAGGTATGACCTAAATCAAATCCCTTATGATTATACAGTGGAAGTGAGAAATAGATTTAAGGGCCTAGATCTGATAGAGTGCCTGATGAACTATGGACTGAGGTTAGTGACATTGTACAGGAGACAGGGATCAAGACCGTCCCCATGGAAAAGAAATGCAAAAAAGCAAAATGGCTGTCTGGGGAGACCTTACAAATAGCTGTGAAAAGAAGAGAAGCAAAAAGCTAAGGAGAAAAGGAACGATATAAGCATCTGAATGCAGAGTTCCAAAGAATAGCAAGGAGAGATAAGAAAGCCTTCTTCGGCAATCAATGCAAAGAAATAGAGGAAAACAAC
>NW_011494779.1:656156-656759 GCF_000754665.1 Bison bison bison | reverse complement strand
AATGGGAAAGACTAGAGATTTCTTCAAGAAAATTAGAGATACCAAGGGAACATTTCATGCAAAGATGGGCTCAATAAAGGACAGAAATGGTATGGACCTAACAGAAGCAGAAGATATTAAGAAAAGATGGCAAGAATACACAGAAGAACTGTACAAAAAAGATCTTCACAACCCAGATAATCACGATGGTGTGATCACTCACCTAGAGCCAGACATTCTGGAATGTGAAGTCAAGTGGGCCTTAGGAAGCATCACTATGAACAAAGCTAGTGGAGATGATGGAATTCCAGTTGAGCTATTCCAAATCCTGAAAGATGATGCTGTGAAAGTGCTGCACTCAATATGCCAGCAAATTTGCAAAACTCAGCAGTAGCCACAGAACTGTAAAAGCTCAGTTTTCATTCCAATCCCAAAGAAAGGCAATGCCAAAGAATGCTCAAACTACTGCACAATTGCACTCATCTCACACGCTAGTAAAGTAATGCTCAAAATTCTCCAAGCCAGGCTTCAGCAATATGTGAACCGTGAACTTCCTGATGTTCAAGCTGGTTTTAGAAAAGGCAGAGGAACCAGAGATCAAATTGCCAACATCTGCTGGATCAT
>NW_011494779.1:651918-656056 GCF_000754665.1 Bison bison bison | reverse complement strand
ATGGGAATACCAGACCACCTGATCTGCCTCTTGAGAAATCTGTATGCAGGTCAGGAAGCAACAGTTAGAACTGGACATGGAACAGCAGACTGGTTCCAAATAGGAAAAGGAGTACGTCAAGACTGTATTTTGTCACCCTGCTTATTTAACTTATATGCAGAGTACATCATGAGAAACGCTGGACTGGAAGAAACACAAGCTGGAATCAAGATTGCTGGGAGAAATCTCAATAACCTCAGATATGCAGATGACACCACCCTTATGGCAGAAAGTGAAGAGGAACTCAAAAGCCTCTTGATGAAAGTGAAAGTGGAGAGTGAAAAAGTTGGCTTAAAGCTCAACATCTGGTCCCATCACTTCATGGGAAATAGATGGGGAAACAGTGGAAATAGTGTCAGACTTTATTTTTTGGGTTCCAGAATCACTGCAAATGGTGACTGCAGCCATGAAATTAAAAGACGCTTACTCCTTGGAAGGAAAGTTATGACGAACCTAGAGAGCATATTCAAAAGCAGAGACATTACTTTGCCAACAAAGGTTCGTCTAGTCAAGGCTATGGTTTTTCCTGTGGTCATGTATGGATGTGAGAGTTGGACTGTGAAGAAAGCTGAGCGCCGAAGAATTGATGCTTTTGAACTGTGGTGTTGGAGAAGACTCTTGAGAGTCTCTTGGACTGCAAGGAGATCCAACCAGTCCAATCTGAAGGAGATCAGCCCTGGGATTTCTTTGGAAGGAATGACGCTAAAGCTGAAACTCCAGTACTTTGGCCACCTTGTGCGAAGAGTTGACTCATTGTAAAAGCCTCTGATGCTGGGGGGATTGGGGGCCAGAGGAGAAGGGGACAACAGAGGATGAGATGGCTGGATGGCATCACTGACTCGATGGACATGAGTCTAGGTGAACTCCGGGAGTTGGTGATGGACAGGGAGGCCTGGCGTGCTGCGATTCATGGGGTCGCAAAGAGTCGGACACGACTGAGCGACTGAACTGAACTGAACTGAATACCTTATAAATATAAGAGAAATATCTACATATACATGTAGATAACACATACTGTACACTAGACATTAAATGTTCATTACCTGAACTCTCTGGCAGGGCAAGGAGGAAGAAGTTGTATCACATATTAAAAAATAACTGGAATTTTCAACTCTCCTTCCACTCCTCACCCTTTATCACCAGGATGCAACAGCAGGCCTGGCACATGGGCATTTACTGAGTAACAGGGATCTCACAACATCATGAGGGAATTCATCCCTTCCCTGAGCACTGACAAGTCTTCAACCAACAAGATTCTTAATCCTCCTCAAAATGGCTCAAATCATACAATGAATAACTTATGAAAGAAGCTCAATCTAAGGTGGTAGGAAGGCAGCAGACTATTAAAGTGTTTACTGCGAGACATACACAGAGTAAATATGATTTGGGGGTATTCATATGACACAAAAAGTGGTTGCATGTTACTCTACAAAGGCTCACTTAAACTTGTTGGAAAGCTTGGTGTTCACAGGATAAGCTTTACATACGTGACAGTTTGATATTTGTGCTTAAGAAACCGGTTGAACTCAGCCTTAGAGAGTGCAGGGGGAGAAAAGGTATCAAATAACTCAGCAGAAGAGTAAAATAATCTGTAAGGTTGAAATATGGGCTAGAAAGTCTGTAAGGCACACTGACATTAGAGGACCCCAAAAAGATGAATAATGGTGAGCTGGCCTCATTGAATCACATCTGTTAGATTACTGCTCTGTGGCTGAAAGGAAATTGTCCCCCGAGTCTTTGATCTGTGTGCTTCCTGGGTCACTGAACACATCAGCTTTATCTATGGCTTATTACATCATAAGCCAGATTTTCTCTATGGCTGAAGCCTCAAAATAATAGGGCAGATTCCTAAAGGATTCAATTAATTCAACAACAGAAAGCATTTATTAAAAGAGCGAAAGTTTTCAGTGTGGGTGTAGGTTTGAATTCCTTAGACAGTAGACTAAGAGGAGAAGGAGGGCCAGCATGAGGGTCCTGCCTTCCACCCTGCTTCTAACCCCAAGGTGAAGCTGGGCGAGCTGCAAATCCTGCCTCTGATCTTTGCATCTCCTGTGCCCTCTGCCTGGAACATTCCTCAGATATCAATATGGCTAACTTCACTTTCTTCAAGTCTTTGCCCATGTGTTACCTTCTCTGTGAGACCTTTCCTGGCCCTCACATCTAAACCTTCCATAGACCCTCTAATTTCTTCTCTCCCTTTCCCCCTTATTACTTATCACTGCTTACTACACGTGCTACTTATTTGCTTTGTTTCTTGTCTGTCTTCCCTCCTCCCACCAAGGTATAGACTCCACAGAGGCAAAGGCTGTTCTTTTTTGTTCATTGATATGTGCCCCAATGTCTACAGCACACTGGCTGCACCTCCATAAAAATCTGTCGAGTGTGCAAATGAATCCTGCATAAGCCCCAAGACAACTAGCATTTCAGTATCCCTGAATGCTAAGTTAAAAATCTTTATCTGTTGCAATAATTCAGATATAACTTATAAATCTAACCACATTCTGTTAACTCCAACTTGAGGTTAAGAACCTCCTCTAAGGTAATTATTGGTTTCATACCAACTATGCACAGTACATCCACTTTTGTAGAAATCTGATCACTCGGTTTAGATCAGGCAATTTACATTCAACACTCAGATAAGGCATCTGAGCCCTCTGCTGACAACTAAACTAGAAATTGACTGATTGCAGGATAATGCTTTGGCTTTCTAAATACAGTACTGCCTCTTCTCAGAGGAGCTCAAAAATAGAGAAAACAGATCTGAAAAGGATGAGTAAAAATCTTATCTATTTCTGCTAGAATGTTGGTTTCTGCATATATTTTCTCTCCTAAAGTCTAACAAAGAGACACCTGTAAAATGTTATAGGTAAGGTGCTCTTCACATTCACTTTGGCCCAAATCAAAGAATCCAAGTGAAAGGTCATGTCTATATGGACTCATGTTCTAAACTGTCAACCTATATGGATGCCTAGACATCAACCAAGAGATTATGAAGCTTGAGAGGAACCCAGATGGATAGTTTCACAAGTGAAGTAATTGATTTGCTTCCATAACACCTTAGCTAATTCTCTTTTGTAATTATAGATATTTAACTTAGAAAGTTAGAAGGCTCACTGACATTAGAAGAAATTTTATACTATTGGGTGGATTTAGAAATGAGAATAATGGGTTTCCTCAGAGCAATAAGTACTATTGTAATAGTAGCTAAATTTCCACCACTCTTTTTCACGAAAAACTACATTCCCTAAACACATAACTTGGCCAAGACTGTTCCTTCCTTGGGACTTCCCTGGTAGTCCAGTGGCTAAGACTCAGTGCTCCCAACACAGGAAGCTTGGGTTTGATCACTGGTCAGGGAACTAGATTCCACATGCCACACCTAAGAGTTCACATTCCACAATGAAAATGGAAGATCCCAAGAGTCATAACAAAGACCCAGTGTAGTCAAATAAATAAATAAAAATAAACACTCTGTTTATTGCTTCCAAACTGTGAACTACTCTGAGGCTGGCAACCAAGAGAACAAGTGGAGACAAGAGGCAAAGAATACATTTGAATCAGTTCTAATGAGGTGGATGAAACTGGAGCCTATTATACAGAGTGAAGTAAGCCAGAAGGAAAAACACCAATACAGTATACTAACGCATATATATGGAATTTAGAAAGATGGTAACAATAACCCTGTGTACAAGACAGCAAAATAGACACTGATGTATAGAACAGTCTTATGGACTCTGTGGGAGAGGGTGAGGGTGGGAAGATTTGAGAGAATGGCATTGAAACATGTAAAATATCATGTATGAAACGAGATGCCAGTCCAGGTTTGATACACGATACTGGATGCTTGGGGCTAGAGCACTGGAACGACCCAGAGGGATGGTATGGGGAGGGAGGAGGGAGGAGGGTTCAGGATGGGGAACACATGTATATCTGTGGTGGATTCATTTTGATATTTGGACAAAACTAATACAATTATGTAAAGTTTAAAAATAAAAAAAAAATTCAGCATTGAAAAAAAAATGTTGGATTCTGTTTGCTAGAATTTTATTAAAGATTTTTACGTCTATGTTCAAAAAAAAAAAAAGAAAAAAAAATACTA
>NW_011494779.1:645604-651809 GCF_000754665.1 Bison bison bison | reverse complement strand
ATTAACTGTATTTTCACTTATGTAAATCTATTTAGATTAATTTTCTGTAACCATAGCCTTATTCATGGTATTTAATTGAGCTAATAAAAACTATTAAAAAGCAATAGATTAATACAGATGGTAATTTTTCCTTTTCATTTCAAGGCTGAATCTTGTCCATGTCATCCCTTCTAAAATGCATTAACACCAAGAAAGAACTATCTACTGAGACTTCAGTTGTCATTAAGCTCTTGCCCTCTTTGAAAATAATACCAGCTCTCTTTAATACCTATAGGAAGCCACTGCCATTATTATTATCTTGAAGAAAGAAGACTGTTTTTAATGATGTAATAATTGAATTCAGGGCAATACTGTAAATTAGAAGATTTTGTGTAATATTTTCTTTTTTAGGAGGTAGGATAATAGTTCTGACATCTAGAGAAATACTACTTTTCTATAGAAATGAAATTGTAAACTCTACAACAAATTAACATGAGCAGGTGCTACTCTCAGATCATCACATGATCCTGGAAATCATGTGAGCTATAGAAGGTGGAGGTGGTCAAGAAGGGATGGGGGATAGGGAGGTCTGTAAGCCTTACATTTCTTCCAGGTTTGCATTTCCACTGGGATACCTGGCTAAACGGTGCTGCTCTGTTTAAAAACAGAGCTCCTTGTTCTAGGACAGAAGTCTGAAGCCACATGCAGGTGACAAACTGCTCTTTGCCATTTTGTCTAACATGTGGCAAATTAAAGTTTTAGCCAAGAGTCTCATTGTCTGGAAGAACTTGGAGATCTTCTGGTCCAAGCTGCATTGTCTCAGGGAGGGGACGAGCATTCTAGAGAAGCAGATCCTCTTGCAGCTGGGTTCTGTGAGCCAGCTTTGAATGGCAGCATGGTGGGGCTGCTAGCGGGAGGCAGGGAGACAATGCTAAAGCCAGTTTATTTCACCAGACAGTGACATTTCCAACTGCAATTTGAGTTTTGACCAAGTTGGAATAGAAGGGAATTGGTCCCTGGAGAGAGGGTCAAATGGATTAATCACTAAGACTCCTTCCAACTCTAAGACACAACGATCCTTGACTCAGTCACTCAGTAAACATTTGGGAGTCCTGTGTGCCAGCACACAATGTAATTTTCAATACATATACTTTCTACACTACAGCCACCATATTTGTGAATATTCCAGCACAGCAGCAGTTTTTACTATAGCACATGGAGGGTAAAAATTATGGCCAAGCCTGTAACTTACATAATGGAGCTTGAACTTGCACTCATCTTCAATTTCATCTGCGCTGTCTTCATCAGAAACTTCGCCTTCTTCGGCATCATCTCCAAGGTGGTAAGGCAGCTTCTTGCCCTGAAATGAAACACAACACCCAATTTAAAAATGAAAATTCAGGGACTTTCCTGGTGGTCCTATGGTTCAGAATCTGCCTGCTATTCACAGGTTCAATTCCCGGTCTGGGAAGATCCCACATGCTTCAGGGCAGCTACCGAGCCCTCACACCTAGAGCCCGTGCTCTGCAACACCACAAGCCACCATGATAAGAAGCCCACAGACCACAGTGAAGAGTAGTCCCCACTCACCACAACTAGAGAAAGCAACAAAGATCCAGTGCAGCCATAAATAAATTTTTAAAAAATGAAAATTCAGCAAGATAGGGGTATGAGGATTAGAGGTACAAAATACTATGTATAAAATAAGCTACAAGGACATACTGTACAGCACAGGGAAATAGTCATTATTTTATAGTAACTTTAAATTGAGTCTAATCTATAAAAATATTGAATCACTGTTATACACTTGAAGCTAGTATAATATAAATTAACTGTACTTCAGTTAAAAAGTAAAATACAAAACAAAAATGAAAATTCACAATAGCCAAAAAGTGGAAATAACCCAGTGTCTGCTAACAGATGAAAGGATAAACAAAATGTGGTATACATACATTGAAATATTACTCAGCTTTTAAAAAGTGAGGAAATTCTGACTCTTGCTACAACATGGAAGAACCCTGAGGATATTAGGCTAAAGGAATTAAGCCAGTCACAACAGAGTATTATATGATTCCACTTATATAAGGTACCCAGAGTAGCCAAATTTATAGAAACAAGAAGTAAAACAGTGGTCTCCTGAAGCTGGGAGGATGGGGAGCTGTTTAATGACTATGGAGTTTCAGTTTGCAAGGAAAGAGCTTTCTGTACAAGGCAATGTGAAAGTATTTAACACTACTGAACTGTATACTTAAGACGGTATAAAGATGGTTAAGATGGTAGGTAAGTCTTATGCTGTATTTTAACACAGTTAAAAATAATTTTTAAAAATTGAAAAATGAAAATAAAATGTGTTATTCCTTACTTCAGACTGACTTGAAGGCAGATTGCTTGAATTAGGGACAAAACAAAAGGGGAAGAGACTTTAAAGAAAAGGCATTTTTCTTACTTCCAAAGAAAGCTGAGCACCAAAGAATTGATGCTTTTGAACTGTGGCGCTGGGAAAGACTCTTGAGAGTCCCTTGGACAGCAAGGAGATCAAACCAGTCAATCTTAAAGGAAATCAACCCTGAATATTCACTGGAAGGACTAATGCTGAAGTTCTAATACTGTGGCCACCTGACTCACTGGAGAGGACCCTGAAGCTGGGAAAGATTGAGGGCAGGAGGAGAAAGGCACTACAGAGGATGGGATGGTTGGATGGCATCATCAACTCAATGGACATGAGTTTGAGCAAACTCCGGGAGACAGTGAAGGGCAGGGAAGCCTGGGGTGCTGCAGTCCATGGGGTCACAAAGAGGTGGATGCGACAGCAACTGAAAAACAACAATTAGGGGTACTTACTATATTAACAAATGCAAGTCAGACCAGGCTTCTGTTTGAGAATAATGACTTGCCATAATAGGCATCATGTTCTAAGGACATGTCTAAGGACATGTCCATCCCATGTCCTTAGAGCAGTTTGTTCTCCTGAGCAGATTCAAAGTGCCCTTCCCTCCTGCTGGTGATCCCCTCTGCACAGAGCAGGCCAGTTTTTATGACAGGACAGTGCAATGATATGCCTGCCCAGCTGGAGCGTACCCCTCACAACTAACATACTTCAGGAATCAGGGGCTTTTGGAAAACAAGGGGGAATTCCTATGGCAAAAGGGTACATGCTCATTATGATCTCAGTGATGTATAAAAACTGAAGGAAAATCTCTGGCAAGAAATATGGTCCATTATTAAGAGTACAAATCTCTGGGTAACAGCACTATGGATGATAGCTATTTTCTCCTTTTCTACATTTCCAGATTTATATTCAGAAAAAGAAAAAGTAAATAACCAGAAGGCATGGCCCAGCGGCCTGATAAGAGCTGCTAGGGCAGCTAACCATCTGTATCGGTAAAGAATCATACTTGCAAGCAGAAAGGAAAATTAATAGGAAACTGAATCCCTCCCCAAATCTTGGGGGTTTGGGGAGACAGAATCAGGCTCTGTGGCTAAGTGGCCAAGGTCACAGTGGTAGGCAGCCTCTAAAATACCCCCAGTGGCTCCTACGTCTTGGTTTTCATGCCCTTCTAGAATTCCTTCTCCTTGACTGTGGGCTGGACCTACTGCTCCTTCCAATGAATGGAAGACAGCAAAAGCAAAATGTCTAATAACTTTAGTTCTATGAGGGGATTCCTAAACACATAATGACGGGGGAAATTCTTTAAACATAGAAGGATGTGCAAATGCTTGGCAGCCAAAATTAATAATACATTTCTAAATATCTTCCCAAACAACTAACCAGGCTGTCTTTTCTAAACTCAGGTTCCAGGGACTTCTAGTATTTCTGCTTTTCACACCATGGCTGGCCCACCTTCATCACTCTGGATCTTTCCCTCATCCACTTCTCCTACTTCCACGGGGCCAACAGCATAGTCAGATTTTCAGAGAACTCCTCCCTCCCAGTTTTCCTGTACCTTCCCTGATACCCAAGCACTTGGTCTCGGGTGCTTCGCATAGTGATAAATTCAAAGCTGGTTAAATCATTTGTGTAATGAAAACAAAATCTATATTAAGAATCCAAACTCAGGGTTTGAATGAATACTTATTTTCTTCAAATTACAAAAGGATGTATATAGGCTTAAAAAGTTGGTATTTAATTTGCCTTCATACCACTATGTAATACCATTCTTGTTTGTAAGTGCTATTTGCGAAGTGAAAACTACATTCTTTCCCATAAGAATATATATAACATAGATATATGAGTATATATATACATTTTTACTATGATTCTAATTTAGAATAGCAAAATATTGTTTTCACTTCTTCCTGTATATCTTTAATAACAAGGTAGCTTGGAATTAAGGTATTGATGTCTACATATTACTTTAAGTGTTATTGATAGAAGGTCCCTATAAAACAAGTTTTATATCTCTTCATTTTAGAGAGTATTGTAAAATAGCTAAGATAATATGCCCAGCAGTACCAGAAATAAGGTACTCAATTAGGTGGTGACCAGACAGATTCAGGGATATATGAACCCCCTTCATTTATTCACCACCAATTAATTTCTTCAGTCAACTTTGTTTTGAGCACAATGACAAACACCAAGATGGAGCTGTACAGAAGACATTTAAAACCTAGTGACCTCAATTCCCTCTCTTGAAATACCATCTTAGTCAATGCTTTTTCAGCTGTTTTTAATTGGAGGATGATTGCTTTACAATGCTACGTTGGTTTGTGACACACCACAAAGGAAATCAGCCACAAGTATACATATGTCCCCTCCCTCATGAACCTCCCTCCCCCACCACCCCATCCCACTCTTCTAGGTCATCACAGACCACAGGGTTGAGCTCTCTGTGTTACACATATGGTTTGTATAATGAGCTATCTATTTTACATATGGTAATGTAGATGTTTCAATGCAACTCTCTCAATTCATCCCCCTACTTCCCTGGCTGTGCCCACAAGTCTGTTCTCTATGTCTGTGTCTCTATTCCAGCCCTGCAAATATGTTCATCAGTACCATTTTTCTAGATTCCACATATATGTGTCAATATACAACATTTGTTTTTCTCTTTCTGACTCAACTTCCCTCCGGATAATAGACTCTAAGTTCACCCACCTCACTAGAGCTAATTCAAATTTGTTTCTTTTTATGGCTGAGTAATATTCCATTGTATATATGTACCATCACTTCTTTATCTGTTGATGGGCATTCTGACTGGTGTGAGGTGATACCAAATAAGCAAGAGCAATTCTGGAGTGTTGCACATGGTTCTGATACCACAAGAAAGAAAGGAAAATGTAACCACCATGAGCAGTCGTGACGGGCAGGCCTGGCAGCAGCACTAAGACTTCAAAGTCCTTTCACTTAAATGAGGCAGTGGGTGCAGGGTAAGGAAAGTTGCCATCTCAGAGTATTCACAAGGCATCCTTGTTTTCACTCCTTTTACTATCTCATTAAAAGACAGGAGGGCCATATTTTCTGCTAGCTTTTTTAATGTTCCTGGTCCTTGAAAGATATGTTTTCCAGGCAGATAGGAAGAAAAGCAATAGAACAGAACATTATTTCTTAATGCTTCTCATGAACAGTGCTACTCACAAGGAAAATTATAGAATAAACTAAGGTATTCTTGCTGGGATAATCCCATGGACAGAGGAGGTTGGTGGGCTAGAGTCCAAAGGGTCGCAAAGAGCTGGACACGACTGAGCAACTGAGCACACATGCAAGGTAGAATTTTCTGAACTTAACAGGGGTTTGTTATAAACAAAAAAATGACCTAAAAGTCCCCCTCTGACATACATACTATTTCATGCAGGAGTTGCACTCAAGAATTAGATTGATTTCTCCATAGTCTATGGAAATATTTCTAGAAACTGGAACCATAGCCATCTCTTAGCGTCTAGCAGCATGGCCCTAGGAGAGTGGTTAACAACTCTGTGATATCTCTACAGAAGTAAAATGCTTGGGCTAGATAAGGTTTCTTTCATCTGTAAGCCTGTGGAAAAATTACTAAGTTTGTTACTATTTTTGTTCAAAAGCAAACTTTCATTTACTTTTCAGGAGATACACACACACACACACACACACACACACAGCTGGCCCTCCATATCTAAGGGTCAACGGAATCCACAGATGCAAAGGTCCAACTCTACCAGACCATTCATATGAGGGACTTGAGCATCACAGATTTTGAAATAATCCCCTATGGATACTGAGAGACTACTGTGTATATCTGTGTGTATGTGTGTG
>NW_011494779.1:602351-645504 GCF_000754665.1 Bison bison bison | reverse complement strand
GTGTGCACATATATGTGTGTGTTTATGTGTGCATATATGTGTGTGTGTGTATTGTGCATGCATGCATGCTAAGTCACTTCAGCCATGTCCAACTCTGTGCAATCTTATGGACTGTAGCCTGCCTGGCTTCTCTGTCCAAGGGATTCTCCAGGCAAGTATATTGGTATGTTTTAAATATATGGGAAGGCATGTGTATATAGTTATAATAATGAATGACTTGTCCATCTCCAAAGTAGTAAGCAGTCATTCAAATACTGCCTTTGGGATCAGAGATGCTAAAGGATCTTAGCATCTAAGCAATGCTAAAGATTGCTCAGATGCTAAAGGAACTTAGGAAAATCAGTTCCCCTGTTGTTGCTTCAAATGGGAGTTTTCTGCCCCCACAGATCTAGGAAGTCTCCTTAAAGTTTGGAGACGGTTACTACCAGCAAATTGACCACAGCTGTTTTGAAATACCCACAGCCCACATCACTGCCACTCTTTCCAATAAGTGTCTTAGGTCTTTTGGCTTTGATTCATCCTGGTGCCCATCAGCCTTCAGAGAGTTGGTGCCCAACAACCCAAAGCCGAGTTATATAGAAGGGAACTCAGTGAGTTTATATCAAATATTTCTTAGGTTCCACTGTCCAAATGGACTCATTTGGTATTTATTCTTCTGACTGCTCGGCTAAAGACATGAAAACATTTACAAGATTATACAGGTGACACTGAGCTTTCTAATCCAACTTTCTAGCCCAGTTTTCACCACAAGAGTTTACTTTAGCAAGATTTCAGGAACACTGACCTTAACATCATTTCTTGCATTATATAATTGGAGCTTTTATTCAAAATGCTTTCACACATACACATGCCCAACGACATCTCTTTGATGGATTCAGCCTATAATTCTCATTTAACTGATAGAAAAACAGGTTTTGACCAATTTCAAAGATGAATACAACTTTTCCATTTGCTGTCCTCTCTTAACACCCCAATTCTAGTCTCGCTATGAAATTACACTGTCTGACTTTCCTAGGCCTCCACTGTGCTATTTGGTTTTTGTACACACCTTTTAAAGTAAAATATAACTCCATTTAAATATCAATATTCTACTGCTTTTCCTTAGGTTTTCAGTTTCAAAACAATACAACTATCCAAAATGTTTTTAGTCCAAATACACAAAATTAACTGGGATTAAGTGAATCATATCAGCAATCTGAAATCTCAAGAAAGCTGTCTTCCCGGCTATTCCTTGTATTAATAATATTCATTTCAGGTAGTAGGTTTCCTCTCTGAGAAGATCTGTTCATGAAATGTCATTCTATTTGCCTACTGCTCCTCCGCGCACACACGAGTCCTATGGGGCGTTATGTCTATGCCTGTGCTCCACTTTGAAGCCAGCTCTTCTCACTTACATAACCCAGGCTGATCAACCATGAAGACTTTTTTTGACAGACAGTTATTGGAGCTTGAAATGGGAGAAAAGGATCTGAAAGAAATGCTTCTGGATATGGACAGAAGGAGCCTCTCCTCTCGTGTAAGGCTTGTCTCCTGTACACAGGCTTCTCTCCAGCATGAACCACCACTGACTAAAACATTCAACATTTGGCTCACAGTATTGATGTTCTTGCTTCATAAAAACAGCCCCCAAAATACATGTTCAGTCAGTAATCAGCTTTTTCTAAAGGTATGACCATAAATAAATTGGAACAAGGTGCATGCACAAGTCTAGACAAACCTTCACTCTTGACTCTATTATTGACTTTATTATTCTCTTGATAAACCCATTTTTAGTCTTTGAGAGAGGAAGGGCTTAGTAGGTCATGAGTGCTTTTTATTTCATTTCTGAGGTACTTACCTTCACTAGGATTTTGCCTTTCAAACTTTGAGGGCTTGGAAGCTGCTTGGTCTCTCCTGTGTCTATAGATGACAGGTCGAGTTTGTCTTGGAATATTCCTTTCAGGTACTGAGCAATTTTCCTTTGCTGCTGGATACTGCAGTGATTCTCAATGGACAGGATGACTGGAAACCTGAGAAAACAGCAGCACATTGTAAAGGCATCGACCACAGCAACTCACAGGGACTTTTGAAAATCATTCCGTGTTCACTATGTTCTTACAAGCCTGGTGACAGTATTTGTTAAAGAGGTGATGATTAAAATGCTTCTAAAATGAAAACAATGAGAGACACATTTTTTAAAAAACTCCTCTGGCCAAATGTACCTTACCAGGCATAATGGGTAAACTCAATACCAATCCACATGGGATGACTTAGTCTAATATTTTGCATCTCTCTCCCTCACACATATATATGCACACACACGGTACATACATTATGTCTCTTTTACAAGAAAAAATGAAAGAGAAAATTTTGAGAGATAAGAAACATACAGAAAGAAAACTCAAAATGTAATTTTGTCTTATTCATTCAAATTCTAGAAACATCTAGGAGACCACTATCATTAAATGCATATATTTACTCTAAAAATACATATTTAGTACCCAGCTTGAAAATTACTATTGAGGATAAAATAACATAAAGGAATTTGTGTTTTATAGTGTCCTATATCAGGCATTTCAAAGTCATTTGTACAGAATTATATACTAGTCTTTACTTTCAGAAAGGAAAAAAAAGGCAGGCATTCTCCTCCGGCACTCAGGTTTCTGTGCAGAGATGTGGGGCCCCAGTGAAGTTATTATCACAGACAGCCTGAGGAACCAGGATTGATTACATGACCTTACTCCTCTTTTGATTTTGTTTTTTCCTTGGAAAAACAAACTCAGGCTTATTTTTTCCCCTAGTTTTCCATCATATATCTTCTGAAGTAATAGGCAATAGATTTTTTTCATAACATACAAACCAATATTTAAATTACCTAGTATGTCTATGTGGAGAAAAAGTTTTATTTCTGGGCTTATATGACAAGCACAAGCTCCACAATATAGGCTGTGACTTTCTGAAATTACATTCTATCCTCATTAGTAAATCTCATGCCAGAGGTAATATAAGAGATGAACCTTTGTGGCTGAGGTTGGTTTGATTACCTGACTATAATTTGTTTACTCTTGTGTCCTCACATGGGTTTCACCCAGTGTGTTAGAAAGAGAAAAAAACAACAAACTAGCAACCCTGAGTTGTCTGTGAAATCACATCAGGGAATTCTAGCAGTAAATTTTAAAATTATCAATCTGTTTACAAAAAGTCTGTGTCTATTAGTGTCTAATGATGCTTGGTGTATAAAGCACTGGTTCTCAACAGGGGTGGGGGTGGCTGTGTAGTACCCCTCCCAAAGGGACATTTGTCAATATCTGAAGACATTTGTGGTGGTCACAATGTTGTGAGAGGGGACTGCTACTGGTGTTCAGGGAGTACAGTCACGAATGTACTCATTGTCCCACAATGCACAAGGCAGTTCCCATAACAAAGAATAATCTGACCCAAAATGTCAGTAGTGCCAAGGCTTGAGAAACCCTGGTATAAAGATGCAACTAAAACTCAAGAAAAAGACTGAACTTTTAAAAGGGAACTCTCTTACACTGTTGGTGGGAATGCAAACTAGTACAGCCACTATGGAGAACAGTGTGGAGATTCCTTAAAAAACTGGAAATAGAACTGCCTTATGATCCAGCAATCCCACTGCTGGGCATACACACTGAGGAAACCAGAAGGGAAAGAGACACGTGTACCCCAGTGTTCATCACAGCACTGTTTATAATAGCCAGGACATGGAAGCAACCTAGATGCCCATCAGCAGATGAATGGATAAGAAAGCTATGGTACATATACACAATGGAGTATTACTCAGCCATTAAAAAGAATACATTTGAATCAGTTCTAATGAGGTGGATGAAACTGGAACCTATTATACAGAGTGAAGTAAGCCAGAAAGAAAAACACCAATACAGTATACTAATGCATATATATGGAATTTAGAAAGATGGTAACAATAACCCCGTGTATGAGACAGCAAAAGAGACACTGATGTATAGATCAGTCTTATGGACTCTGTGGGAGAGGGAGAGGGTAGGGGGAATTGGGAGAATGGCATTGAAACATGTATAATATCATGTATGAGATGAGTCGCCAGTCCAGGTTTAATGCACGATACTGGATGCTTGGGGCTGGTGCTCTGGGACGATCCAGAGGGAGGGTATGGGGAGGGAGGAGGGAGGAGGGTTCAGGATGGGGAACACAGGTATACCTGTGGCGGATTCATTTCGATATTTGGCAAAACTAATACAATATTGTAAAGTTTAAAAATAAAATAAAATTTTAAAAAAATAAATAAAAGGTGTTAACAACTTTATTGACTACTTTCATTTGAAGTCCTTTTTTCCTAAGTTTTCTTCCAAACTTGAAGTTAGCATGGTCGTCACCAGAGTACATAGATAGCAGGTCTTCTCAAGGCTCTATTTCAGGGGCAAATCCTTCAGCAACCTGGCTAAGTTGAGGAGCAATCAGGGTAAATTGATCCATCATAATTGAGTCCTCGAGATTCTTCCATGTAGAAGACACCAGAATCCAAACCTGCTATGCAGCAAGTGTCTCTTATCAGAACAGCATTTTAACTTCATATTTAATTAATGAGAAGACCAAACATTAGAAATTTTAAAGGCTACTACTTTCACTTTTCACTTTCATGCATTGGAGAAGGAAATGGCAACCCACTCCAGTGTTCTTGCCTGGAGAATCCCAGGGACGGGGGAGCCTGGTGGGCTGCCGTCTATGGAGTCGCACAGAGTCGGACACGACTGAAGTGACTTAGCAGCAGCAGCAGCAGCAAGGTCTATAAGACTAACTTTATTCAACTGTTAATTTTAACTTGCCTCTTTTTAATGCAGAAGTCATTTATTGAATATCTGGTATATTGCAGGCACTACAGAATGAATACAGGGGAGTTTCCCAGTGGCCTAGTGGTTAGGATTAGGATTCTGGGCTTTTACTGTGGTGCCCCAGGTTCCTTCCTTTCTCGTTCACTCCCTGGTCAGGGAACTGAGATCCCACAAGTCATAAACAGCACTCCCTCCCCCGCCAAAAAAGAAAAGTTTTTTTTTTTTTTTTTTAAAGAATAAGACATAGCCACATATTTTCAATGAGCTCATGATCCTAAAGACATAAAAGGAGGCAAGTCACCAACAATTGCAAGAAAGTGCTGTATGATATGGCAGAAATATGCTCAGAGTGCTAAGGACAGTGAAAAGGAGCATTTAAATAAATCGTGGCATGGGTAAGTTTGCCGAAGGGACAATGCCTAAGCAGTCTGCTAGGATGAGCAAGAATTAGGGGGGTGGAATAATGGGGATGACTATCAGATAGAGAGAAGGGCACAGGAGAGGGGGTTGGTGCAGGGGTTGGGGGGAGGCTGTGAAGGCAAGGGGATGCCTAGGGACTTCGGAAACTGTCAGTGATGGCAGAAGCCGAAGTCCCTGTGGAGCAATGGTAGAAGGTGACAGGGAAGAGCAAGAAGAGGCCGGCACAGAAAGCATGACTCTGTACAACAGGGAGCCTTTGAAGGACTTTAAGAAGAATTACAACATCAGCTTATATTTTCAGAAAGAAAGATACTACTCCAGTGTGGAGGATGAACCAAAGAGAAGTGAAAATGAAGAGAAGGCAATGGAGTCAAAAGATGATTTAGCAAGTAGCACTGACGAGACTGGCTGAATCAAGAGTAACTCCCAATTCCTATAAAATCATTGGTAAGCAGTGCTACCTTCCTAACTAAGAGGAAGCTTGGCAGAATGAGAAGCTGAGTTCAGTTCGGGATGGAGACCCCGTGCTGGCAGGAGTTTTATCCTTGTTCAGTGCTGTGGCTCCGTACACCTATTACAGTATGCCTGGCTTACAGTAGGCACCATTAAATAGCTAAGTAAATGTCTGAATATTTGGCAAAACTAATACAATTATGTAAAGTTTAAAAATAAAATAAAATTAAAAAAAAAAAAGTAAATGTCTGAATAAACAATGAAATTTGTTGGTTTTCAGGTACCTATGAGATACTCAGATGAATCTGTACTAAGAATTTTTCAATATATCTCTGAAACTTAGGAAGAACATTCTCGATATAAATTGGCAAATAACCAAGAAGTAGACCAAAGACACGTTGGGAAATGATGACTTTTTTCTTTGTTTGGTGACTACTCCACTTGGCATGTGGGATCTTAGTTCCCCAACCAGGGATCCAACCTGCATCCCCTGCATTGGAAGTGCAGAGTCTTAACCACTGGACCATCAGAGAAGTCCCAGAAATAGTGACTATTAAAGGAGTGAGAAAGTGGCCTGGAAGACCATAGGCTAAAGAAAGAGAATGAGAAGCAATGGCAGCAATAGAGGAGAGAGTGTTTTAACAGAAGACCACCGCCGCCCCGCCCCCCCCCCCTGCCCCGCCAAAAGCAAGTATTAAGGAGAAAATGTTCACCAATGTCATCCAATGCCAAGGAGGGGTCAAGTGACATACAGATTCCAGACACTGCAGTATGTATAGGAAATCCAACAAGTCTGGAAATCAAGACATTATTATTTTATTGTATTGGCATACAATACTGATGTATGGATGTGAGAGTTGGACTATAAAGAAAGCTGAGTGCCAGAGAAATGATGCTTCAACTCTGGTGTTGGAGAAGACTCTTGAAAGTCCCTTGGACTGTAAGGAGATCCAACCAGTCCGTCCTAAAGAAGATCAGTCCTGGGTGTTCATTGGAAGGACTGATATTGAAGCTGAAACTCCAATACTTTGGCCACCTGATGCGAAGAGCTGACTCATTTGAAAAGACCCTGATGCTGGGAAAGATTGAGGGCGGGAGGAGAAGGGGATGACAGAGAATGAGCTGGTTGGATGGCATCACCAACTCAATGGACATAAGTTTGGATAAACTCTGGGAGTTGGTGATGGACAGGGAGGCCTGGCGTGCTGGGGTTCATGGGGTCGCAAAGAGTCAGATACGACTGAGTGACTGAACTGAACAATACTGATAAGCTATTTATTGTGTACAGTAATCTGCATTTCTAAACTTTATGGACACTGTAAACCCTGGGTTTAGAAACTTTGAGGTCACTCTTTGGAAGAATAGGCTTCAAGGAGGCAGCATCTTGAGAGAGAATGGGGTAAGGAATGAAGAGAGCACAAGAAAGCATGGTTGTGGGGCCCATGCTATTTGTTCAATGTTTTGTTGGGAAGGAGGGAGAGAACTGCGGCAGGAGAAAGGGAGATGTGGCCTCCAAGGAAGCATGTGGTTTGGTGGCCAAGTTACAGCAGTCAGCGTCCCGTGTGCCAGCTGAGCCTGATTCCCCGCTGTGCTTGACTTACTCGTTCTTCACAAAGGCATGCTTGTTGATGGTCTCCACAACATCTCTGAAGAGGATCTTTGAAGTGAGTGTGTAACCGTGGTGCACCACTGGCTCTCCGTCCGGGCCATCCCAACAGTCAACTGCCAGAAAAAGAACATCACATCAACAACTCAAAATTTCTGGTATTTCCCAATATTTCTGGAAATATCAGACACGTATTAAGTTTGTTGTTTGAGATTATACACTAGGATGATCATGACAAAGATGTCAGACCAAAATGAGTGTTCTGGCATATTTATCAGGATAAGGAATTAAAGATTATAAATGATTTACTGTGAATGCTTACAGTTAACAACGAGATCATACAATCAGCTTAGCATTTACCAAGAACTCTCATTAGAATTGATCTAAATCCAAGAGACTCAGAGAATGGACTTATGGTTGCCGGGGTAGCGGGGAGGAGGATGGGGAGAAGGGATGGTTAGGGAGTTTGGGATGGACATAAACACACTGCTATATTTAAAATGGATAACCCATAAGGACCTACTGCATAGCACAGAGCACTCTGGTCAACATTATGTGGCAGACTGGTTGGGAGCGGAGTTTAGGGAAGAATGGATATATGGGTATGTATAGCTGGACCCCTTCACTGTTAACCTGAAACTATCATAACATTGTTAATCAGCTATATTCTCGTACAAAATAAGTTTTTCAAAAAAAAAGAAATTGATCTAAATCCAACTGAGTATGCTTGAGGATAGTGATATTTCTTATCAGATTATTTCTCTAATTTTACTTCTTTCACTTTACTGTTCTTTTATGAAGTCTCAATGACCCTCTCAAATCAAAACCAGTCCTTTTCATTATTGTTCACTTAAACTCATTATGTTTTCATTAGATTTATTTCCATTTTATTAATTCTACAGTAGTTGTAAAACAGCATTGACTTCTGAAGTTCAAATCTTTAGGCCCTGCTAAGAGTTATGTGAACATGGACAAATGATTTAATAATTTAAAGTATTGTTTCCCCATCCATAAAAGGAAAACTAAGAGCAAGGCTTGAATTGTAAGTCTGAGTGATTCATAAATAAGTACCTGTGAAGATGATTATAATCCTGCATGGCACATAGTAATCATTATTGTTATTGATACTATTGATACTGTTATGTATATGGACAAACTCACTGGCCCCCAGCTGCAGAAACACAAAAGCTTCCTCACCATCCTCCCCGACTCAGAGTTTGTCTTCCCTTGTTTTACACTCCACTACCAGACTAATTTCTCCAAACACTGCTTTCTCCATGTCACTACTTTGCTTTGAAGCATATTCAGTGCATAACATAGCATCCAGTACATATTATGTACTCAGTAGATATATGTTAAATTTATAAATAAAGTCTATGGAAGCTGCTGCCTGCTTAACTCCAAGGTCCCTCCCTATCTCTGGTGCTAGAGACTTGCCATTCAGCTAAGGTTGTCTTCTCTCTGGCCCTGGTTCAGAGCTGGACTACAATTCTCAGCTTCCCTTGCAGTAGGACACGCTGCTGAAATGTGGGTAGAAGTGATGCACCACCTCCACGTCTGGCCTATGAAAGCCTGCCTTACACAGTCATTCATGCTCCCTCTTCTGCTGTGATTTGGAAGTTGTGCTGAAGATGGCACAGATGCTGAGGGAAAGAGCCTGCATCCCTAAATCACTGCCAGAAAGACTCCCCCATTAGGAACAGCTATTTTGGACTTCACATAAAAAATAAACTTCACTTGTTTTAAGGCACTAGGATTGAAAAACTAGTTAATTAGTATCCTAGCTTCTGTTTAACAAGTCAAACATTTTTTTCTCCTAACAACAAAACTACCAGACTTCTTCCAGTTACGCAAGCTTCCTCACATACAATCCTACTTCCATGTCTTTGCTTCTTTCATTTAAGGTCAACTGACATGTCCTCCTTCACTTTGTTCGTTTCAGTCCCAATCAAGGGTCAAATCCTTAATTAAGAATTTGGATCCTAAACAAGTATCCCCCACAGATAACCTTGCCAGCTCTCATGATGTTGCCCTTCCTTATGATAGGGGGTCACAAATTCAAATACCAACAAGAACCTGAAAGCAAAAGCATTAGTCACTCAGTTATGTCCAACTCTTTGCCACCCCATGGTCTGTGGCCCTCCAGGCTCCTCTGTTCATGGGATTTCCCAGGTAAGAATATTGGAGTGGGTTGCCATTTCCTTCTCAGGGGATCTTCCCAACCCAGGGATCGATCCTATGTCTCCTGTGTGGGCAGGTAGATTCTTTACCACTAAGCCACCAGGGTTGTCTTTGGGCCTGAATGAAGTCAAATATAAGAAGGTATCTTCTCAGAAGAGAAGCTCCATCCATCTTTTGACATGTATTTTATATTCTTTGTTTGAATACAGACATGAAAAAAATAAACAGATGTTTCAAAAGTATGTAACTTAACAATATACCCCAATTTATATCCCATCTTAGAAGAAAAAGGGCATAACAGGGCTCCTCATAAATGAGTTACTTTCTTTTGAAAAAGAATGCAAAGTAGTAGGCAATGCCACACTAACCAGATTATCATATAGCCAAAAAAATATCTCTTCATGAGTAACCACATTAGTCATGCGGTATTCTTTTGCTAACACATGAAAGAAGGTGTTCTTTTGCTAACATTTATAATAAGAAGAATTTGCATAGTTGAGGATGGTCTCCTAATATTCACTTTTTATGTCTATTTTATCACTTGTCTGTTAAATGAGGAAAACAACACTCCCAAATGGTGCTGGCATGTGAATGACTAGCATTGATCAGTTTAGTTCAGTTCGGTTCAGTCGCTCAGTTGTGTTCGACTCTTTGCGACCCCATGAATTACAGCACACCAGGCCTCCCTATCCATCACCAACACCCGGAGTTCACCCAAATTCATGTGCATTGAGTCGGTGATGCCATTCAGCCATTTCATCCTCCGTCGTCCCCTTCTCCTCCTGCCCCCAGTCCCTCCCGGCATCAGGGTCTTTTCCAATGAGCCAGCTCTTCGCATGAGGTGGCCAAAGTATTGGAGTTTCAGCCTCAGCATCAGTAGCTGAGTTCAAATGGCCATGAAGACCTCTTGTAAGAGCTAGTGCTGTGACGAGAACATTGGCAAAGTAGAAATCCTCTAACCAATTTCCTAGCCACGAAATAGCCAAGTCCATTTTTTTCAATCAGACCACACAATAGAGGCCCCTGAAAGCACCCTGACAAAGAGTTGGTCAGATCTGAGGACCAGCTGAGAGGTTAACATGACGGCTTTTCACAGTGGAACTTAGAAATGTTCCACCCTGATAGCGCTCCCAGAGATAACAGGGAAAGCTGTAAACCGATTATAATGGCAATGCAACATCAGTTCCATAATGAGAGTGAAAATCCCCTGGACAGAACATCCATATTTATTAAGCAACTAGGGCTGAAAATTAAGGGAAATGAAAGGCCATGTAAAAAAGAAAAAAAAAAAAAATGTTGTCTATGTGATTTGTTGACAAACCCACTTCATCAAAAACAAGACTGATTAGTGTTCCTCAAGTCACGATATACACCCTGACCAAGGATATTGCTGCAACTGAACTAATAGAGATAGAAAACACAATATTAACCACACAGATGCTTGAAAGTGGAGAGATTCTTCAGGTCACAGTACCATGAAGAAACTGTCCAGAAGCATTACTCTCCTTCTCTAAGTACTATACTTGCCAAGAGCTGCTTCAGAAAATTATCTGTGGGCCTGCAGTTTTTAATCCACCACCTGCTACATTCTATAAATCAAGTTCCTTAAATCCTAGCCACAGCTGCTTAACAATAAAAACAACTTCATCCGGAACCAAGGTAGATAAAGCACTGCTGGGTGTCTATAGATTGGTGCCTCCGGACCCAAGATTGAAGTGTAAGCTAAGATCTTCATATTACAGGGCTGACAAATTGTCAAGAGAGCATGAAAGATCAGGTTATCAAGTTCTAAAGTCTTTAGAAACATGTAGATATTTAGATGCCAAGCAAATGCCTCCTATTAAAGCCAACCTCCCCTCTGTGCTTTGCATTATGTTTTCTGGCCTTCCTTATGTGACCAGATGGCCTGCATTTGACCTCACCTTGGGCTGATCATGTCATTCAATGCTTGTTCCTCCAAAGACCACACAGGCTTCCTGGAGAAGCAAAGTGGTGCAGTCAGACAGCTTGAGTTGAAATACCAGCTTCCAACCTTTCCAGCTATGGCACCTTGAGTCATCAACCCTACCCCTCTTCTTAAGGAGATCACTCCATCTTCCTTAGTGCTGTAAGAACTAAATGAGAATGTATGGAAAGCAATTAACCAGAATCTAGCCCACAAAAGGGGATGAAATCATGGTGAATTCCCTGTTCCTTCCCAGTACATTAAAAGCCAAGGTGACCACCATAGTTTCAAACAGGAAGCTGAGTACGTACAAAGCTGACCAAGTCTCCCAGATAAATACACTTCTTCTTCTCAATAAAACCTTCCAGAAACTGACTTTCACCGTCCAGTCGTAGACTATTGCAACAGTGAAAACTTCACACCAAACCACAGAGGAGGAATTTGTTGATGCAGGTTTGGGGAGGGAGATATTTGAGAGACTGCAGTCCCCTAAGTGGGACTTGTACATTTTCACCTACACTTACACGTGAAGGTCTCTGTAAGTGATCTCGTACACTACCACATAGAAAACTCAGAATTGTGGAATCTTTATCTTGTCTGGATCCTTCTATTCTTATTTAACTGACTGATAGGAATGTCTACATAAACGTTACAGACTTACTATAAACCCAACCCAGGGACAGCTGAACTCATCCACGCTCTTCCTTTCGGGCCCCAGAGGAGATGATGGCTCCATCACTCCTTCCAGCTCTCCCCTGCTTGCCTTACTTCCTTCACTTTTCTTGCTAGGTCCTGCAAGTTTACTTCTTTAATATCCATATAAACCTCGTTCTCACTTAGTCTAAGCTTTCATAATCTAATCTTCTATAATCCTTCCTTTGAATCATTTCAGTAGCTTTCCCACCATTCTCCTTGCCCCAGTTTCACCTCTCTTACCCCTCTACAAACATATATCATTAAAAAAAAATTTTCTTCCTACACTGCTGCCCAAGCAATCTTTCTAAACTGCAAGTGTGACCATATCACTGTAGGTATTAAAACAATTCACTGGATGCTTATTACCAAAAGCTAAACCTGAAGCTCCTTATCACAGCACTCAAAACTCTTTCTCGCAGACCCATCTATTTTCCCTGACTGACTTATCTCATTTTACCACACCCCTTCACTCTCTGTACCCCCTTTCTACCACATATGCATCAACTGGTCGAATTCTCACACCGTATTATTGTTTTTAGTGTCCACTTCTTCTATTAGACTGTGAGCTACTTAAAGACAGAAACTATGTCTCACATCTGTGTCCTCACCCCCAAGAACCTCCTAGAAATTTAATAAGTGTTGGCTGATTGACACATCATTAAGTACCTTAAAAATAAACAGTTATTCTAAACTGTTTTTACCATCATTTAATAAAAAAACTTCCATGTTCATCACAATTTTTCAGCACCTGAAGGTGTGCCTCCCAACTGCTAGTACATATCTCTCTCCCTGCTTGATCTGTAAGGGGGAGACAGGATTATGAATTAAGAATAACTTTACAGACGGGTTTTTCCCTGGTGGTCCAGTGGCTAAGACTCTGGACTGCCAATGCAGAAGGCCTGGGTTCAATCCCCAGTCAAGGAACTAGATTCTGCACACCACAACTGAAAAAGGACCCTGCATACTATAACTGGAAGATCCCACATGTCCAAATAAATAAATGTTTTTTAAAAAGAAAGATCACAGGCAATGACCAGGTCCTGCTCACTCTTTAAAAAAAAGAAAGAATAAGAATCACTTTATAATAAGTGGAAACATGGTTTTGATTAGTATGAGTACATTTTTTAGGTCTCCATTATTTCCACTAGACTTTATTAACTAAAGGACATATTCATTGACACACACTGGCGCTCAGACAAGGCACGCACCTTCCACACAGCGACAGCCCTCCTGCAGCACCCGCGCATACATGTCCACTTTGGACTGAGACAGGAGCTGGTCCCCAGTCAGGTATGTGTTGTGGGAGGAAGCAATGTAGTAGTTGCACAGGGGCTGATCCATGTCCTGGTACACTTCATGATGCAGGGGGTTAAAGATGTCACAAGCAGGACTACGCATGAAGTTCGTGAAGCCTTTGGAAAAGAAAGGGAAGTGTTATAGCTTGGAAGCCAAGGACTTCCCTGGCGGTCCAGTGGTTAAGACTGCCTTCCAGGGCAGAGGGTGTGGGTTCAATCCCTGGTTGGGGAATTAAGATCCCACTGGCCTTAAGGCCAAAAAACCAAAATATAAAACAGAAACAGTACTGTAACAAATTCAACAGAGGATTAAAAAAATGGTCCACATCAAAAAAAACACAAAAATCTTCAAAATAAATTAGTAAATAAAGCCTATATACTTACCCGACTCCAAGAAGTACAAAAGAGATCAAAGTTTGTCCAGAGTGCTTATCTTATTTACCTTCAGGACAACCTTTGCAGGGAATACTGAGGCAATAGGGGGATTGCCCAGGTCAAATAGTGTCAAAAACTGCAGTGTGACTTTGGGGAGTAGCAGTTTAAATGTAACCTAAAGAAAAACAGACTTTTTAAGAATTTTGATTGGGGGAGTGAGGGGCTTATTGCATCACTATTCAGTAACTTCTGAGCTCCAGCTGTGAGTATGCAGTGTGACCTACCAGGTGGCTGATGCAGTGTTAAAGCCGTATTTATCCAAAGTGATATACTGATCAATAGCAATCTGATAGGTTGTTAAGCTGATTTGAAAAACAGTATTGTCTGTGTCATAGTGGAGGTAAAGGTCAGGAATTAGGCATAGCCTAAAATCAGGGTATGATTATTTGACTATGAAGCTGGTTTGGGAAGATGCTGCTAATGGCTAGCACATTTGATAAAAGTGATAAAGTGCTGTAAGATTATGCAGAAAACCCTATCAATTTTTCTAAGTTTTTCAAAAACATAAGTTTCTGGGTAGGAGAGGCATTCATTAATACAACAAATATGTAAATGTCCTACAAGTACTTAAATGATCACTAGGGTAAACCATTTCAGCTCTTCAAAAATCCTGTGGTAAAACCACCAGTAGATAGCCTGGGAAACTGGAGAATTTCTTTATGTTCATCTTCATGGTTATGGCCATAACTTAGAAAGCATGTTTAATTCCATCTCTTAAGGCCCTACACCAAGGAAGTAATTCATTTATTGGTAAAGAAAGGTCCAAATTAGTTTATCTTCTTTCATTGTTTTTAAAATAGCTTTTAAACATATAAACATTAAATCATTTCTCTTCATTTTAATTAGCCTCTGTCCCCGGAAGTAAACCTACAGTGTCAAAACCCCCTTGTCTACACTGAGCCTGTTTGGGGAATAGGAGGCCAACAATCAAAACTGGTGAGATAAACCATGGCTTCGGATGCTCTTGTGGGCAGCTGGGGGGTGCCCGTGGTTTTTTTTAATTAAGATTATGTGTTCTGCCTAGGACCTGTTCTCTTTTGGGTAGCAGGCTACAGTTCATTTCCCTATATATTTTAAATACATGGAACTTACAAATACATGCAGCTATATAACATACCATTTCATTCATATGCAAAAACCTAGGAGCTAGATTCTGAGTATAGAACTATGAGCAAATTACTTAATTTCTTTAAGCCTCACTTTCTTCAACTATAAAATGAGACAGTCATTAACAAAATTTTCAGTTCCTACAACCTCTCTACCACTACCAACTAAGTAAAACAAATGAGTTGCCAACATTTTAAAAGAAACATGTTTATTTAAGACCAAATTCTCCTTCCTTAGGTTGAGACTATTTCTAAAAATTAGGCATTTAAGAAAAGTCAAAATATTTCTTGGCATATATTATACATAGTGGTATCAAGCTGACTTGCTCAGAGGGGAAAATGATATTGTCATTGCAAAAGTAAGAGAAACACCAAAATCATGACATCTGATTTGTAGGAAGTTATGTGTGTGTTGTGGATTTTGTTTGAATCATCTGTAATTCCAAGGATATCTCCCGATTTCTTTTCCTAAAAATTTTGCTAGAAGGTAACTTAACAATACTGAATGGAGAAATGAGAAATTAAGAATATTAATCATTTTACCTTCTATGCCAAGGACATTTTTCACCTTATTTTCTTCAGAAACTTCAAATTTCCTTATGATGTCAATACAATAGTCTGTTGTCACATTTGTCATCTAAACAAAACAGAACAATAGTAGAATACTTGCAATTTCATGAGATATTTTCCTCCATGCTAAAAAGGCATGTTGATTTTTTAAGCGTTCTTGATACAATGCAAAATGGTGAAATGAGCAGTGTTTGACGTTACTTGTGTCATAACTACTTAATCTTTGGAAAATGATTATGAACTCAGTATTCCTCTGCATCTTTCTGATTTAATCAGTGAAAATAGTCGTTCAACTATTGATCTCCATGAAGCAATAAGATTAATAAAACCAAGTCAATAATCAGTGCAAATGCATGACTGAAAATCCACTCACTATAAGTCTGCTGCTGCTAAGTCGCTTCAGTCGTGTCCGACTCTGTGCGACCCCAGAGATGACAGCCCACCAGGCTCCCCCGTCCCTGGGATTCTCCAGGCAAGAACACTGGAGTGGGTTGCCATTTCCTTCTCCAATGCATGAAAGTGAAAAGTGAAAGGGAAGTCGCTCAGTCGTGTCTGACTCTTAGCGACCCCATGAACTGCAGCCTACCAGGCTCCTCCGTCCATGGGATTTTCCAGGCAAGAGTACTGGAGTGGGGTGCCATTGCCTTCTCCCACTATAAGCCAGTAGCTAGCAAAAGTAATGCCTTCCATACAAACACTGAAGTTGGCTAATCATAAATTGTATGTAAAAAGAAAATGACTCCCTACCAAAGCATAATGTTCTAGGTAAATCCACCTGTGTGTATATATCTACAGATCCTTCCACCAATTCATGGGAGCAATCTGCCATAGTGATTCAAGAACATAAAGGTTAGCAAAAGAAAATAAAAAGGTAGGTGAGAACTCTGGAATGAGAGTGCTTATATTCAAATCAACTGCCTCATATTAACATATAGCGTGTGCTCTTAATATTCAAATAAACTGCCTTACTTAAGAACACATGTAACAGTGTGTTCTTACATAAGTCACTCACATTCTCTGTGGCTACCTTATAAGGTAGCTGTGAGGATTAAATAGATTAATAATTCTAAGAAAAATGTATGGTACCCAAAAAAGCTGTATATGCTAACAGTACTGAGTTAGTCTGAAGTTTGCTCCCTGATAGCTCAGTTGGTAAAGAATCCACCTGCAGGAGACCTCGGTTCGATTCCTGGGTCGGGAAGGTCCCCTTGAGAAGGGAAAAGCTACCCACTCAGTATTTTGATCTGGAGAATTCCATGGACTGTATAGTCCATGGGGTTGCAAAGAGTCAGATAGGACTGAGCCACCTTCACTTTGCTGCAAGTAAATTACATGCTTAGTGTGTTACTAGGAAAAGCAAACTCTGAGAATAATCTCTTTAGTACTAACAAAGGATGTGATATTTTGATCAAAAATTCATTCAGTCCCACAATTGAACAACAATATTTAAATATACTAACGAATAACAATAGAAGATAAATTGGGAGCCAGTATTTTATATTTCTATGATATTTTCAAAAATTTCATTACCTCTTAGGTGCAATACTTATGTTCTAGTGAACTCTAAATTCAAACCATCTATTTAATATCACTTAAATTTTTGCAGGGAAAGAAAAAGCTCTACAGTGCAACCATTTTTGCATGTTTGAAGGAGCACAGAATGCTTTGTTCCCCTAAGGCTAGCTGCATTCTTTGCATAAATTTTACAGTCTTTACTGCATGCAGAGGCCTCCTTAGCAGACATCACCCCAAAATACATAAATACATGATATCATGCTACCTGTGAGTAACTTGATTGAGCCAGTCTGGCTTTTGATTAACTCATTGATTCATCTGTTATAAGCTAGAGACTTATCACATGCAGTTTAAAAGATAATTTCTCACAAAACAGAAAGAAATTGATAAAAAAAAATTGTATGTTCCATTGGAAGACTGAGCTTACATTGCAATTATTTGGTTTATGAGGCCATTTGTTCAGAGACATCAGGGCCTTGCACTAGCCTCAGTCTACCAGGAGCCTGTGAGATCTAAAAACAAAATTCAAACAAACAACAAGAAAAAAAATCCTGGCATCCTAGGATGGAGTTAATTGCCCATGAGAACATGTTACCAGCTCAAAACACAAAGAATGTGCTAACGAAAATCATATTTGAAAAATATCATTAAATTAGTGAAAATATCAGTAGGCATTCTAGAAAGCCCACAATTTTCTGAGCACCATATAAAAATTAATGAGAGCTAACCTTAATACAAGTATTAAGGATTAACTCATTGAAATATAGTAAAACCTCATAACAATGAGAATGGAAATGTAAGCAAATCAGTTCCCATCCTTCCTCCAGCCTTGCTTTCATTTAATTAACCTCCCAAGAGCAAAATCCTGCACTTGGAAAGTTTTCCAGACCTCACTTGGAAAGTTATATTGGGATTTTACTTTATGAATGAAGGTTCAATGTACGTTAATACTCTTTAGTGTCCTTCCCCCATTGTTTTGTGTTCTATTTGACATGACTGATAAGACAGAATAGGAACATTTTCTCCCTCTTTCCCACGGAGTTCACTTGAAAGTCTTGTTTGCTATCAATATCTGAGCCCCTCACTGTCTTTTAACACTGATGATTGTTTATTCTATATAAGGCAAATGGTGTGAAAAAGAACTTGAGGAAAACTTGATAACACATTCATAATGTAATCAATGCTGTGCAGTTTATTAAAAGTCCTTACATCCATAATCTTTATAGTTCTTGTAAACTTAGTATTTTTATCTTCATCTTGTAAGTAGGAAAATGGACACAAAGAATGGTTACCTATCACAATCAATCATACAGTCATTAAAAGGCAGAACAAAGGTTCAAATTTCAACTTTCTGAATTCAAGTCCAAAGCTTTTTTTCTTATGTTATATCTATTGTCTGGGAGTTTTTCTTTATTTCTAATGAGAAATTGAAATACTTTCCAAAGTGAGTTTTTTTTTTAGTATAGCTGAAATTCCCGCATTTTAACTTAACTTTTGAAATTTTTGTAACTTTCAAATCCATTCATTTGACTTCTTTGATAATTCCAGATTGGAATGATTCCCCAAACACAAAATCATAACATAATTTGCAAAGAATTTCAACATGGCTAAACTCTCTTCCCTTTATTTTTACCAAAGTAACATATTCATAGTTTCTCCATCCATCCTCCTGTGCTTCTGCTCGTATAGAATTTTTTTCTGATTTAATTGCTGAAATTCCCACTCATCTGTTTAATTTACAATGTTCCTATCACAAATTTTTCCCAGTGACTCTAATGGTATCTCGGTATTATTTTCCACATCAAGGCAACAGGTAATCCATGAATTTCATTTTCTTCTCTATAAAGGTCCTCCTTCTTCCAGGCTGGTTGTGTTCTAGAACTTCACTCAGCTTTTTGTCCTAACTTCATTGTGTCATTCTTATTGAAGAGCACTTGAAAAGTAAATTATTTCTTGTACATATTTTTCTGTGTTATCTGTTTTTTTATTCTGTGTACACATTTGGTTGACAAATTAACCAGGCAGAAAATCCTAGGTCAGAAATCATTGCTTAATGTTTTTTTTTTGGCTTGCAGAATTGCTGTTGAGAAGTCTGAAGCCATTCTGATTCCAATTCTTTCCACAGGACCTATTTTTGTTTGTTAATTTGGTAAGGGATTTTTCCCCCTTTTATGCAAGCTTTTAGGGGTTCATTTTAACCTTGCTGCTGCTGCTAAGTCACTTCAGTTGTGTCCGCCTCTGTGCGACCCCAGAGATGGCAGTCCACCAGGGTCCCCCGTCCCTGGGATTCCCCAGGCAAGAACACTGGAGTGGGTTGCCATTTCCTTCTCCAGTGCATGAAAGTGAAAAGCGAAAGTGGAGTCGCTCAGTTGTGTCCGACTCTTAGAGACCCCATGGACTGCAGCCTACCAGGCTCCTCCATCCATGGGACTTTCCAGGCAAGAGTACTGGAGTGGGGCGCCATCGCATTTTAACCTTAGCATTGCACAATTTCATTGTGATTTGTCTCTACGTGGATCTTTCTATATTCACTGTGCTTGGCACTCAGTGGATGCCAACAGTTTAGACACCCCTACCTTTTGGTGCTAATAATCTTTTGTTACTTGTTTGATAAATATTCTCCCTTCTATCACATCTTTTTCTGTAACTCCTATCATTCAGATAGCTGATCTTCAGGATTAATCAAATAATTTTCTTCTCATTTATCTGTTTCTTTGCTGTTTGTTCTCCTTTTTGGGGAAATTTTCTCAACTTTATCTAAGATAACTAACAAATGTAGCTCCCTGCTCTTCTCTTCCTCTGAGTCTTCTTTTCTCATAGCACCTTGCTCTTTCTTCATGGCTGCAACTTTTTTAATTACTCTGATGTATTAATGTCAGTTTCTAAAGTTTCCTTCCCCTGCATTGTCTCTTTCCTCTAAGTTTCTTGAGTTACTTGTTTGCCTTTGTCTCTTTCTTTATAGCAGAGGATTTCCTCAAACGTGTGGTAAGCCCTGGTTATTTAAAGCTCATTTTTTAAGTCAACTATTTAAAAACCTATTTAAAACTAAGGCAAGGAAAAATTGGTTGAAAGCTCTGTGTTCTGGAGCAGAGCTTAGTGACTCGTAAACTTCACTGTAGAGTTCGCCAGTGGGACTCTTAGGAAATTTCTGATGTAAATATCTTTAGAGGGGTTTTCCCCCTTGAGTTTATTTCCTAGAGCTGGAGACACAGCGGGAGAATCCATTCCATTTCTCTCCCCTTGCTTCTGGTGCTGCTGGCAAACCCTGGCTTGAGGCTTCATAACTACAGTCTCTGCTTCCATCTTCACACATCCACCTTCTTTCCGTGTGTCTGTGTCTTCTTTTCTGTTGCTTATAAGGACACTCATCACTGGATTTAGAGTACACACGAAATTTAGGATAATTTCATCTCAACACCCTTTAGTACATCTGCAAAGACCCTACTTTCAAATAAGGTCACATTTACAGATACAGGGAGTTAGGACTTGGACGTATCTTTTCAAGCTACTATTTAACCTACCAAAGTTAGTAATATTCCTCTAAGGAAATTTTTCCAGTGTCCTACTTGGAAGAGTAGGGGCTATGGTTCTCACATTTCAGCTCATAAATATTCACTTAATCTTTGTACTTTATCCATTTCCAAAACTTAAGAGACTTAAAACAACCACCACTAACTTGTTCACAACTATGTAGGATGGTAAGTGGGACTGGGTCCAGCAACACAATTATTCTGTTTTCACCTGGGGGTTTCTAGGTAAAAGTAGGCAGCTAGTCACATGACTACAGTCATATAGTCCAAAATGGCTTCACCAACATGACTGTGGTTGCTGTTGGCTGAGCCTCTTTATGTGGTCTCTCCTCCTCGGAGAAAGTACCCAGCTTCCCCACATGATAGTCTCACAGCTGCAACAGGACACGAAGGGAACTGCCAAGACTCTGAAACCTACATTCCTTGTACATCAATTCTGCCACAATCCACTAGTCAATCCAAGTCACAAAGTCAGGCCAGGTTCAAGGGGCAGAAAAATAGACTCCACTTCTTGACAGGAGGAGAAGCAAAGTCATGTCATAAAGCAACATACATACAGGGACATGGGAACTACTGTTATTGTTGTGAAGTTGCTCAGTCATGTCTGACTCTTTGCAACCCCACAGACTGTAGCCTGCCAGGCTCCTCCATCCATGGGATTTCTCAGGCAAGAATACTGGAGTGGGTTGCCATTTCCTTCTCCAGAGGATCTTCCCGACCCAGGGATCGAACCTGGGTCTCCCGCTTTGTAGGCAGATGCTTTTACCATCTGAGCCACCAGGGAAGTCGGGAACTACTGTAGCCATCTTTAAAAACCGCCTGACACATCTCCTATGTTTCAGGGCCCTCGCTCAGGTGTGCCTGGCATGACTTAGTCCAGAGTCTTCTGGTCCACCCTCCTCCATTTTTTATTTTCAGTTTCATGCCAGGGTGTAGAAGGGACAGCTGCCCTGCTACCACAGGGAGGGGAGAGGATCTGGAGGCCTAGCAGCATCTGGATCAGACTTCCAACCAATGCTTGTGCTTTCAACCCCTGCTCCTCTCCTGTTTTCAGAGTATTGTGTGAATTTCATTCTTGAGCTTTCTTGGGTTCTTCCAGGCAAATGAACATGTTTTTTGGTTTCTTGCTCAGTGGGCTTGGGTTTCAGTGCTCTGGGGTCTCCTTTAGATTAGACAAGTTTCAAGATATTGCTGTTTCTGTATCCTCTCCTATTCTCTTTGTCCTTGTGGTTTTACAGGGAGCAGGGGTCTTTTTACTATATTTTTTGGCAATTTCAGGAGGGAGCAGAGAAACATCTCTAGATGAACGGTCGTTCAGTTTCCAACTGAAAAAAACAACTGCGGTAACTGTTTATCTCCCCAAAATGGCTACTCTAACTCATCCTAAAATTAAGGTACAAATTTCAAAGCATTTAAACACAAAGCTATTTCATAGAAAATGTCTTTTGGGAACTGTATTCAAGAGAAAAAATATTACAAGACACAATTACTCTGAACAGTCTCTCAACTGCTTTAATTGTGAGTGATTAAGAAAAATGAAATAGATTTGGGAAAGGCTCTTAATGGAATGCTTTTTATGATGAAGAGAATGCTTTAAAAATAAAAGATAAAGGAATACTAACACCAGAAAGGGATAGTTCTATCAGAGAAGAATTTATAATTATTTCCCACAAGAGATGTGATATTAGAATGACCATGACTCTCACCAAACCAGTCTGGATTCAGTAAAGGGTAATGAAAGGAAAGGGCAAAAATGACACTTATATAATTGAGTCAGAAAAATCAAGGGTATATTTCAACAGAAAAAACAAAAAAGCAAAATGAGCAACTGTTAGAACCACCACAAAGGGATAATATATAGGTCTGTGTCATATAAAGTTCAACAAGAAGAGGACCTTCTAGCATGGGATCACATAAGTTCTGAAAATTCCCCTGGAATTAACCAACCACATGCATATTTCAGATAAAAAGCCATACATAAATAGAAATCTGCTTTTGACTCATCTATGGCACTGCCTTTGCTCTTGGTTAACAGCTAGAAGCATTTGCAAACTATAAAGATGCTTCAATATTCCTGCCTTCTCTTCCTCACTCTTCAATACATAAGAAACAAAAGGATTAAAAAAAAGGTAGAGGCTTGCTAAGAAAGGCTGTCGAGGAGGGTGGAGGGAATGAAATAAGATTCTTACTCCTAAACCAAAACTCTGAAAAGAATCAAACACAAAATACATTCAGCCCAAGGGAAGGAATGGAGATGCAGATGTGGAGCGTGGACTTGTGGACACAGTGCGGCGGGGAGAGAGTGGGATGAATGAAGAGGGCAGCATCAATTATACACGATCAGGTATAAGATGGATGGCTGGTCCCTTTCTTCTCTGCTAGAACTATCCCTTTCTGGGAGGTTGCTGAGTAGCACAGGGAGAGCCCATTCTGCTGCTCTGTGATGACGTGGAGGGATGGGATGGGGGTAGTGGGGGAGTCTAGGGAGGGAGGGGATGTATTTATAATTGTGGCTGATCTGCACTGTTGTATAGCAGAAACCAACACAACACTGTAGAACTTAAAAAAATATATATGCATATATATATATTTAAATTAAAAAAAAATAGAAAAACTGGAAAAGGGTCTCAACCAACTCTTGTACTCTAGAACCACAGACTAATGGATGTGTGTGATATTGATCTGTGGATGCAAGGAAGTGACGGAAGGGAAAATCCAGCCAACTGGCTTCTTCCCTAACTGGCACTTCTTCATGGATATAAAAGGCAGTGAGAATTTCTCTGAGCATATTGTATTTTAAGGATGAAAGTCCTAATCAAACTGCAATTGGACTTGTCAAAGTCATCAATTCAATTTTCAAAGTGCTTAAGTGAAATAAAAATGTCTGGCCTACAGGCCAATATTTGAATTCCCATAATCCTGGACAGCATATGTGGCCAGCAGTGATATTTCATTTCACAACTGAGTAAATCTGTAAAATTTGAATACACTGGTGTCTACACCAATCTGATGCCATCAGAAATGAATGAATTACTGCCATATGGATCGTCAAATTGCCTCAGATTTTTTACACTGTGAAAATCCCATTTCGAAACTCAAAACCCTACAAAACTCTTGACTAATGACTCTCCTGCTGCACACTTAGATTATGTCCAATTTTTCTCTCTGCTAAAAAATGCTGAAATGCACAACTTGATAACTTTTTTCTATGCACAACTATTTCCTTAGGATGAATTATTAGAAGTAAAATGGATTGGTCAAAGTTTTATATATTATGTAAAAATTGATAAATAATAAAACTACCCTATAAAAAGATTGTATCATTTCCCAACTTCACCAGAAATATACATATACCATGTTTCATACTATATTTTAACCTTTATTAATTTGATGGTTGAAAAATGGTCTCTTTGTTTTACTTCACATTTTTTAATTACTAGTGAAGGATGAACATTTTTAATGTTATTGACATTGTACAATTTTTTATGTTTTGTACATTTTTCTACCAAGTATTCATTTCTCCCCCCAATAGTCTGTACAGCACTTTCTACACTAGGGAAATTCACTATTTCTCTCTTTTGTATATTGTATTTTCCTAGTTTGAACCTGACATTCATTTTATCATGTTTGATATATTGGACCACACATAAAAGTTTCAGAACACTAATATTTTCCTTATGGTTTATGCCTCTTGATACACGATAATTTTTTTTAATTTATTTTGTGTTAAATCCACATGTAGCTTCAAGCTAGTTTAGAAAATTAAACTGGAAATGGGTAATCACCTGCCAGGAGCAGAAGTCACAGAACAGTGGCTTCTATTTTGCCCAACTAAAATTTACTGGTTGAATGTCAATATAACAAAAGGAGGCAAAAAATACGTGCCCCTTAGCAAGTGACATCCACTACTGCTATTCAGCTAGATTGGGTAAATTCCGCTAGCACAAATTAATTTGAAGTCAATATCTTTAAATGTTTTAATTTTTCACACTACTGTGCTTCCAAATATCTCTGTCAAAGGGCTTTCACATTCATCATCGCTATCAATCTTCAATCTGACACTGTGAGATAAGGAAGGTAGGTATTAACTCCCGTTTTTACAGATTAGGAAACCAAGGCTCAGAAACAATATTGATTGGCCTGCGTAAGATCCTCCAACCAGCTTACTGAAACTAACACAACATTTTAAAGTAATTATCCTCGAAGTTTAAAAAAAAAAACAACTTGCCAGGTGTGAAATACAGACTTTCTAGACTCCTGGTCTAATGGTCTTTCTACTATACTAGGAAGAGTTCTTCTGATGAGAAAGCGAGAGTAGTTATAATTGCAAGAAACAGGGTAATAGAGATTTAGAAAGGCATATTCTCTTGGAGGGGTGGGGATTCTTCTATTACTCCATTCCCATTTTCTACTTGTCTTAGAGCTAACTTTGTTAATGGAGAAGCTCAGCCTTTGCCAAATTATCAAACTAATTTAATAACTGATTGGGATAAAACATTTTGCTAATACTATCTGGCTTACTCCTTAGGAAAGCAACAATGAAATTTATAAATCTGTTATGCCTTAAATGTATGTGATGGTGGTAATGGAACAAAGTAAAATATTACCAGGTCTAGTTTCTTTTTTCTGACATCACCGAATCTCTGATTCTCTGACACCAACTGTGTTCCAATGATGCAATTCAGTTCTGACACTGACCACCTGGAGTTAGCATTAGACTTCACAAGACTCAGGCCCACAGGCTGCCCCTATTTCAGATGCCAGCCACAAATGAGTTGCTTAGACTACCCCAGCTCTACCTGACCTATTAACAGATTTGGGAGTTCTGTCAAGGAATAATCAGAACTGGAAGTGGGTTAAAACTAAAAACAGATTTTAATCAGTTAACTACTACAAAAGGGGAAAAGAGAACTCAGTATAGAACTGATTCAACTTTGAATACAAGTAGGTATTTACAGCCAAAAGAGCAAGGTAGGGATCAATGGAAGAAACACCAGGCAGAAGTGAGGATTTTGGCTAACCCAACCTAATAGGATTCTTCCTGAAACGCAGGCCAAGGTGATCAAATATCACCCAGGGAATAGTGGTAGATGAGGAATTTTATCAGACATCGAAGGTGAGTAGATGTCAAGGATAGAAATTCTGGTTAAACCAACTTAGAATTATTGCTACAACTGGATTCTTAAGGGCAAGGCCAAGGGATGGAACCCAGTAGAAAAAGTGGCTCCAAAGAGCCTGCCTAGAGTTTGTTTAGCTAAGGAGAAAGTCTTTGTCGGTTTCTGTGACTCAGTTTCTAAGATTTATGAGAATGACTTACAGAACTCAGAAAGGTGTTTTAGCTACTGTTACCAGTTTATTATAAAGTATACAACTCAGGAACAGCCATATGGAAGAGATGCATAAGGGCAAGGTGTGAGGGCAGATATTTACCAGTGAAGTACTATTTTGCTAGTTAAGAATTATGTCAAAGGGCAGATGAATGGATAAAGAATTTGTGGTACATATATACAATGGAATATTACTCGGCCATAAAACAGAATAAATTCGACTCAGTTCTAGGTGAATGAATCTAGAACCTATTATTCAGAGTGAAGGGAATCAGAGAAAAACAAATATTGTGTATTAAAGCATATATATCTAGAATCTAGAAAAAATGGTACTGAAGAACCTATTTGCAAGGGCAAGAATAGAGGTGGGGACATAAAGAATAGACCTGTGGGCCCAGAGGGGAAAGGAGAGGGGGGGATGAATTAAAAGAGTAGCACTGAAACATGTACGTTACCATATGTAAAACAGTTAGCTAATGGGAAGTTGCTATATAACACAGGGAGCTCAGCTGGTGTTCTGTGACAACCTAGATGGGCTGGGGGTGGGAGGGAGGTTCAAAAGGGAGGAGACATATGTATACTTATCGCTGACTCACACTGTTGTATGGCAGAAACCAAGACAACAATGTAAAGCAATTATCTTCCAACTATAAAAAAAAGAAAAGAATGATGTCATAGGAGACTTCCCTGGTGGTCCAGTCAGAATCCATGCTCCCAATACAGGGAGCCCAGGTTTGATCCCCAATCAGGGAACTAGATCCCACATGCTGCAACTAAGTCCTAGTACAGCCAAATAAGTAATTTTTAAAAAGAATTATATCATAGTTAATAAATATCTAGCTATATTACTAACATAAAGAAAATCTTACTATAGTACCTAAAAGGAAACACATGAGACAGCAGTCACCACTTTGTGGAAAAATATGCATATTTAAGGTTAAAAATTATGTATGTGTTCAATTTACTAATTCAATTTCTCTAAAGCTGCTGGGAACACATTTTTAAAACCTCATAGATAAGATGTTTTTGCAATTGTGATATTTACCCTTCTAACTTAAATTTAAAATATACCTACACCCAGCCCTAAGAGAAACCCATGTATCTTTCACAAGTATTTTTAAGTAAACATTCAGTTCAACAGTCTAATGATACCTTTTGTTCCACCTTCAAAAACTGAGCCAGTTCTTCCACAGTTAGATGATCTTTCTTGTCACTGTAGCTCAAAAGCAACAGATAAAGGTCTCGTCTCAAAGACATCATTTTGTAAAACACACAGAATTCTTCAAAAGTCAGAGTTCCCTGATTCTCATCTGTATCAGCTTCCTGAAAGGGGCATAGAAAAAAATAAAGCAGTAAGAGTTTGAAATAGGAAATTCAGCAGTGGGAAATAATATTTACAATAAAAAGCTAATGCCCATTTTGCAAATGGTAAACATGTTCTTTTCAAGAACACATGGATCAATTTAAAAATTGACTATACATTAGGCCACAATAATGTTTCAAATTATAAAGAATCAACTTTATAAAAACTAATTTCTCTGACCACAGTAAATTTATAAAGCAACAAAGAAAGCTTAAAAAACCTGGCCTGGAAACAACCATTTCTAAATAGGAAATTAAACAGAAGGAAACACATGCACCATGTATTAAGACTTGTGTGATGACATTAAGGCAGTAGTTAGAGGGGAACTTGAAGTTTTCAACTTATTAGAAAGCAAGGCAAATTAAAATCAGATGAGCTAACAGTTCAACTCCAAAAGCTATTAAAAAGTTAAGCTAAGGAAAATAGAAGGAAATAAATTATAAACAAAAGAAGAAAGCTAAACAATAGAAAACGAGAAGATATAACATCAAAGGTGAGCAATTAAGCCAAAAGCTGGTCTTTTGACAAAACTAATAAAAGAAACCTTGGAGAAGGCTAATCATAAGCAAAAGAGAAAATACATTCAATATATGACAAAAATACTAGTCTCTTATCAGCTTCTAAACTGTGATTCAATCAAATGTAACTTTTACCTATAAAAGAATCTCTTAATTCCACGTAGATAGCTTATTGCTCTTATAGCCAGCAGCATCATTGGTACCTCCCTGCCTGAAAAATCCATTTGCACTTATCTCTAGTTGAAATTATTTGCTCCTAGTAATTATTGAACAAGTATCTTTTACCACGTACCTGCCGTCTGACTGGCTGAATTTGTCATAAAACCATAAAACTGCTGAGAATATATAATGAGTAACCAATCCATTTATATGTTCTCTATTCTAAGTGAACACAGTTGTAAAACCAAACAAAAACTGAAAGGGGATGAATGACATTTTGAAATACATAGATTTTGTGACATATAGTCAGCTGGTATGTGGTTTTAAACATAGCTTTGAAAGTCAAAGTGTGTATAAAAATATATCTTTTTAAACTCTGCTAACTTTGCGTCAACTATGAACAAACACTTAGACCGATATTTACATCACACAGAGTTTCTTTTTGAGGCTGATTGCTGTTTCCTTCTGTCATTTTAAAAGCAGTGATAGAGTGATCTACAGAATACTAACAATTTTGGTGTTTAAGGCTCTTGGCTGTAGTCTTTGCATCCTAAGAAAGTATGTCTAATGTTCATATTTCTGCTGTAGCTTTTTTCAAAATATATAACCCTGTATAGAGAGATGATACATTTTTCAAGATTTCTTTGGAAATACCTAAACCATTAAGAACAGTACCACTCTGAGGTTTTAAGCAACAGCCTCAAAGACTTCAAAAGAAGCTATCCATACCCTAACAGATTACTTTTTAAAACTCAGTTGAATCTTGCACTGCAACAAGAAGACAAAGAAAATTCCAGGAAGCATTTAATGTCTTTACCAGTAATTCAGTTTAAAAAAAAAAGAAAGAAAGAAGAGAATATGCTCATTAAAACAATGCTAAAAAAAAAAAAAAAACAAAGCTAAGGTCCTTGTTCCCATTACTACATCCTGAGCTACATGCAAAATCTATGGTAGAAATAATCTATGTTTACACTAGAAGCCCAGCTACTTCTCTAGTCACTCCTTGCTTGAGAAGTCTTTCAATCTTTAAATTCAAAGTCACAAAAAGAGATCTTAATGCTTTCTTAAGACATCTCCAAAGTAGAAGGGAACCTTCCTACATCGTAGGTGGGAACGTAAATTGGTGCAGCTGCTATGGAGAGCAGTATCGAGGTTCCTTACAAAATTAAAAATTGAGCTACCATATGACCTTGCAATCCCACTCCTGGGCATATATCCAGAGAAAAACATGATCCAAAAGGATACATGTACCCCAACATTCATTGCAACACTGTTTAAAATAGCTAAGACATAGAAGCAACCTGAATAAAGGACTGAACAGGACTATCAAGCCCATCAACTAAAGTCCATCAATAGGACTGAATAAAGAAGATGTGGTACATATATACAATGGAATATTACTCAGCCATTAAAAAGAATGAAATAATGCCATTTGCAGTAGCATGGATGGATCTAGAGAGTGTCATACTAAATGAAGTCAGACAGAGAAGGAAAAATATCATATGATGTCCCTTATATGTGGAATCTAAAAAGAAATGATACAAATGAACTTACAAAACAAAGAGAATCATAGATTTAGAAAATGAACTTATGGTTGCTAGGGGGAAGGGATAGTTAGGGACTTTGGGAAAGTCATGTACACACCACTATATTTGAAATGGATAACAAGCAAGAACCTACTGCATAGCACATGGAACTCTGGTCAATATTATATGCCAGCTTGGATGGGAGGAGGGTTTGGGGGAAAGTGGATACATGTATATGTATGGCTGAGTCCCTTCACTGATCACCTGAAACTACCACAATATTGTTAATTGGCTATACCCCAATACAAAAAATAAGAATTTTAAAGTTTTTTGGGAAAAAAACTTCTCTGAAGTATTAATTTTGAACTCACAAGACTTTTAACATAAACATGTCATGGTTTATCCTCAAAATACTTGTGCATTAGAGACAAAAGGTCTGAAGAGGGTTAAAAATCCAGAAGTAAAAATAAGTCAAAATTAAATGTTACTTCTCTTCCAAAAAGTACTCCCAGATCATTATTTTTGTAGGTATAGACTTGGCCCCCCTCTATAACTGTGCCCTCTCTGATTTAATCAGGGCTCTCTCTCCAGTATGATGAACATCTACGAAAAGGAACAGATGGGAGATGGGCTCACAACAGAACAAAAGTTAGATGTCACAGGGAGTGCCAGGAACATGGCAAACCTTTCCATGTGGTTTACAGACAGTTCACTCTGTGACAACTCAGTTCACCTCCAAAATCCCTCTCTCCATCTCTAGTTCCTTTCATAGTGTGTCTCATTCCTTCCTCTTCTTTTCTTCCTCTTCAGTGCAATGGGACCAAGTTCCCACAGTGCAAACTATCTCCAGCTTCCGAGGACAGAACCACAAGATGTGTAACTGTAAGAGGTCACAGATCAAAGCCAGCCTCCATCTTCCATTCACCGTTGCAACTCACCCCTCATGTCGCTTCCGACCTTACCACCTCTGATAACAGGAGGTCAGAAAACAAAGGGAGCAAAATGCATTAACCATAAAATATAACACTCTTACTTAATTTTACACATAAAAAATATGAACTACCTACTCACTTAGCAAATTACTACAACACATGAATTACATGTATGACTTATCTTCAAATAAAAGCCTTTCCAAAATTAATGTTCTAGGAATTACTAATAATTGAACACTGTCTTTGCGCCAATCTTAATAGAACTCACTTCAGCATCTTAGATGGAAGGCTGAGTACAATCTGAGCGGGGGACACAGGATAAATTTGGGTCCAAGAATTTTCCTCCAGGACTTTCAAACAGGGAAAGAACATCTCATCTAATACCAAGAAGGAGTGGCGTGAACTTCTGGAGAGCTCCCTAAATGGCAGGAGTGATACAGCACTTCTAAATCTTAGGGATTCTAAAATCCTCAACTCCTCTGAAACAAAATAGAGGGCTCTTGAGGAGTTCCACAAGTGCTATTTTTTCACACTACTTAGTCTTTATTCTGATCCTCATTACAGACCATGAGGTTGAAAGATGAGATCTTATCCTCTCCAAGGGACTTCATCCTATTTACCCCATTATTTAACTGTCAAGTAAAGTGCTTATAATCACTCTGAAAATGGCAACAACAACACATTTTAGGAAGTGAAATTGTGGATGCATGTTAAGTTTGGAAAGTTTTCTCTGATGAAATAAAATGCCTCTGCCTTCAAAGAAAAACAAAACGATATACAGCAGGTAATATTAGCTTCCACCAAGACAAAATAGCCTTTTGAAATATCTCAGTATACCATTGCCCTCCAAAGTGTATTTTACGTAAGGTCAATCCCGTTGTGAAAACATACCTGAAACATTTGTCTGACTTTTCTTCGGGGCAGATTGACATTTAGTTTGTGCATCAGTTGGTGTATCTCTTCAATGTTCAATAAGCCATCGCCATTCTTATCAGCTTCCTCAAAGGTCTGCTTCACCCACTTGCAGAAAGGTCAAGGAAACACTTGCCACTTACACGGTCATCAAAATAAAAACTACTTTCACAGAATATGCACAAGAAGGTTGATCATTAACACCGAACTTGAGAAGAAATTCTTTTGAGGAGACCCCACAATCCACAGGCTCTTAGTGAGTTACTAATAGTGACAATAACACTGAGAATGGTGAGAGGAGGACACACGGAGGTCATTCCCTTCACTGGGAAATGAGGGTCAAATCATATCACCTGGGAAGCTTATATATTGGGTTGGCCAGAAAAGTTTGGTCAGGTTTTTCTGTAGCATCTTATGGAAAAATCCAAATGAACTTTTTGGTCAACCCTATATCTCTAAGGAGAAGCCCCAGCAAGATGGAAGGAGGGGCAAAATCCCAGTTAGAATCAAACCCCATACCCACCAGAGATGCTTAGAGGGCTCAAACAAACCTTGGGCACACCAGGACCCAGAGAACACACAGAGACTGAGACAGAATTGTGTCTGAGTATATCCTGGAGAGGTACGGGTCAGCAGTGGACTGCTGCAGGGGCAGGGGCTCTGGGTGCAGTAGACCTGGGTATGGCATACGCCCTCTTGGAGGAGGTCGCCATCAACCCCACCATAGCGCAACCAGAACTTACACGGGACTGGGGAAACAGACTCTTGGAGGGCACAAACAAAACCTTGTGTGCACCAGGACCCAGGAGAAAGGAGCAGTGACCCCACAAAAGACTGACCCAGACTTGCCCGTGAGTATCTAGGAGTCTCCAGTGGAGGAATGGGTCAGCGGTGGCCTGCTGCAGGGCTGAGGGCACTGAATGCAGCAGTGCCTGCATGGTACCTTTTGGAGATCACCATTATCTTCATTACCTCCACCACAGTTTGGCCTCAGGTCAAATTACAGGGAGGGAATTTAATTGGATTAAAGATTTACTGAGCAGGGGGTGCAGGTTTGATGCCTGGTCAGGGAGCTGGGCGGAGAAGGCAATGGCAACCCACTCCAGTACTCTTGCCTGGGAAATCCCATGGACGGAGGAGCCTGGTAGGCTGCAGCCCATGGGGTCGCGAAGAGTCAGACACGACTGAGCAACTTCACTTTCACTTTTCACTTTCATTCACTGGAGAAGGAAATGGCAACCCACTCCATTGTTCTTGCCTGGAGAATCCCAGGGATGGGGGAGCCCGGTGGGCTGCTGTCTATGAGGTCGCACAGGGTCGGACACAACTGACGTGACTTAGCAGCAGCAGCAGCAGGGAGCTGGGATCCCACATGCCTTGTGGCCGAAAAAACAGAACATAAGCAACAGAAGAAATATTTTAACAACTTTAATAAAGACTTTAAAAATGGTCCACTATGGTTTTTCCAGTAGTCATGTATGGATGTGAGAGTTGGACTATAAAGAAAGCTGAGCACCAAAGAATGGATGCTTTTCAACTGTGGTGCTGGGGAAGACACTTGAAGTCCCTTGGACTGCAAGGAGATCCAACCAGTCCATCCTAAAGGAGATCAGTCCTGAATATTCATTGGAAGGACTGATGCTGAAGCTCCCATACTTTGACCACCTTATGTGAAGAACTGACTCACTGGAAAAGACCCTGACACTGGGAAAGACTGATGGCAAAAGGAGAAAGGGGTGACAAAGGATATGATGATTGGATGGCATCACTGACTCAATGGACATGAGTTTGAGCAAACTCAGGGAGATAGTGAAGGACAGGGAAGCCTGATATGCTGCAGTTTATGGATGCAAATAGTCAGACATGAATTAGCTATTGAACGACAACAACATAAAGAAAAAAGATCTACGTCAAAAAATCTTTTTTAAAAAAAGAAGAAAGAAAAGAAAACCAAAATCAGCTTTAAAATTCAAAGAATAAAGAAGAGGAAAAGAATGAAGGTGGGAGTAGGTCAAAGGAAGAGGTCAATGAAAAATATTCATCAAGCAGGTGACCTCAGACAGAGAGATTTTCATTTAAGTCAAAATATTAACTGACCTCTTAGTAGTAACTCAGAACATTTATATTTTTAGGTAATTCAAATTATGATTATAGGAGATTATACCTTAGAAAGAAAATAAAATATGATAGTCTTATTTCTCCTAAAGTTAATCAGAAGTGATTTTTCAACTGTAAATATCTGTTTCACATCTTGTTCCCTTTATAACATTTGAGAATAACCAGGCTGGTTCTTTCAAATTCAATTATTTCTCATAGAGTTCAGGTAGGACCTCATTATATATGATACCTGGAAGTTAAAGGGTGACACAGGACCCAGGGGGAAAAATAACTGAAGAATCAAGAGTAAAACATTTGGACCAATTACTAGTTAGAACCTGAATCTTGTTGTTTCTGTTTTCTGGGCCTACAGTGCCCATTACATGAGCTTTATTTCTTTTGACCATGAACACTGCTCTGTGCCCCATAAAATATTTGGTCAGAATTCAAAGAAATGATTAAATTAGTTCAAGGACAGCAGTATTTTCATCCTTTGATGCTAAACTTCTTTACCAAAGCACCTTAAAGACTTCTCCAGGGAAGAAGCAGGGATAAACAAACCCTAAGCATGAATATTCTGCAGAAACAAACAGGCTTTGGATGAGCCTGTGTCTGCAAGGCCTTCAGTGTCAACACATGAGCTGGCCTGGACTGTTGGTTTAAGGGATCTAGGGTTGGTAAGACAGAAACAGAAGTAGACTCAGACAAGTAATATACACTAGTTCTGACTTCATTCTGACCTGGCCTACGACAGTGGGTCACTTATATTACCTCTTGGGGTTTCCATTTCTTCGTCTATAATGTCAGCGAGCACAACTAGATGACCTTGAAGCCCCTTCCAACTCTAAGATTCTATTAAAGAAACACCATTCTCTCAGTAACGGTACCCATGGTATAATATAAGATATAACTGCAGGTAAAAGTATTCTGATACCCCAAAGTTGTTCTTCAAAATTAACACATGAGTGCCCAAGAAAGCCCTGAATTAATGATTCCTAGCTAATACACGATAAATTTAAGAAAAGAAATAGCAATTTTACAAAGAAAAACTAGGAGAGTAAAAACTGAATGAAAAGTTCTGGCCTAGTATTTTTTAATGAAAAAACTTTAGGAGAATGTAAAGCATTGAACAGTATTATTTAGTTCAGGGGTAGGCAAACAGGGCCCTGAAGAGGGCCTCATAGTATATGTTTTAGGTTTTACAGGCTATTTGGTCTCAGTAGCAAACACCCAACTCTGCTACCACAGGCAATACATAAATGAACTGGCATGGTTGTGTTTCAATAAAATTTAAGGATGTTGAACTCTGAATTTCATAAAACTTCATGTGTCAAAAAATTTTATTCTCCTTTTGATTTTTTTTTTTCAGCCATAGAAAACCCATTCTTAGCTCAGGAGGCCATGTAACTGGAAGGGAGGGCCAGATTTGCCCGACAAGCAAAACTCCAAATTTATAGGGAAGGTGTAAGGCTTCAGTTGACAACATCCATAAAGGACTGCCTGGAGTCTTCTAGAGGTAATAATTTCCCTAGTGGCGTCAAGAGGTAAGGTGGAGGAATCACAGAGGAGAATGATGTGATGGAGGATATGAAGGAGGAACATGGTGAGGCTAAGTACCTAGGCATCATCATCTTTGTATGCTGTGGACACTGCATTTTTATCTGACCAGGAAAAGCAAAAAGTCTGCCAATCCTTATCCCTCTCTAGCAATAACAGCAGCAGCTACTATTTATAAAATGCTTACTAGGAGCCAGAGAACATTCAAAGTACTTTGTGTATAACCAACTCATTTGATGGTCACACAGTGAGACAGGGGGGGCACCATCATCAACGTGTTCAAGACTCTGAAGCAAAAGAGTTTAAGTAACTCCCCTAGTTACACAGTACATGGCAGCCTTGGAGCTGGACCCCAGACAGGGCAGCACCAGTCTCAGTCGTTAACCACAACACTGTGTTGCTGCTGATAGACAGAGGTACCACATCTACCTCCATTCAACATGGCCATACTGTAGAAATCACCTGAATTTCACTTTACACTGGATGCATTTTATTCATGCAATCATTTAAGACTCATTATTCTCATTATTCATTCACAGTTGAAATTTTCAGGTCTAATTGAAATGTAATAATAATGAACATCTCAGCTCTGTTCTCCCCAATTAATATAATTAAATGTACATCTAATCAGGGATGTCATTCTGATAGTAAGACATTATCTAAACCCTGATAGTAAGACATTATCTAAACCCCTATCAAATTCTGACAAATCTCTATGAGAATGGCTCCCTGACTCAACATAAATTTCCCTATTTGTGACACTAGCTTCCTCTTCATTATTCATTAACTTCCTGTTTCTTTTTCTTTCCTCACTGACATAAACAGCAACTATTCTATATTTCTTATAAAATGGTTCCTCTGTGTGATTCTAGAGCATGCTCACTTTCCAGATAGCATATTTTCAAAAGATACAATTCTTCAGCTGTCAATGAACTCAAATATGAAAACTTTCTACTGCTAGTAAACATGAACAAACAAATCAGATTCAAAAACCTACTCATCTAAAGTAGTATAAATTTAAACTAGAGTATTTTAACTTTAGAACATTAAATGTAATCCTCAAGATAACCACAAAGAAGACATCTATAGAATTTACATAAAAAGAAACAATGAAGGAATTTATTTTGCAATCAAAAAAGAAAAAAAAAAACACATAAAAAGAGGATGGTCTCTTATTAGTCAAGAAATAAGAGACCAAAAAAAGATATAAGGCATAAAGAAAACAAATAGCACAATAACATATTAATCCTTATCAATAATTATTTCCATGTAAATCAATTAAACTCCCCAAAAGACAGATGGGCAGGATAGATTAAAATTCCTGACTAAACTATATGCTGTCTACAAGAAACTCACTTGTGATCCAAAGACACAAACAGGTTGAAAATGAAAGGATGAGAAAAGATATTCGAAGCAAATCATAACCAAAAGAGAGCAGGGGTGGCTCTACTAACATCAAACAATAGACTTTAAATCAAAACAGGCTGTAAGAGACTGTCATTATGTATTAACAGAAGTCTCAATACAACAAGAAGATATAACAATTATAAACATGCATGTATCTAACGACAGACCATCAAAATATATAAAGCAAAAACGGAGAAAATTGAAGAGAGAAAGTTTTACAATAATACTTGGAGACTGCACTCACAATAATGGATAGAACAACCAGACAGAACTAAGGAAATGAATTTAAACAACACAATAAATCAACTAGCTCTAACAGACATATATAGACACTCTTCCCAACAGTATAGGATATACATTCTTCTCAAGGGCATATGGGACATTGTCAGGATAGATTACATTTTAGGCCACCAATGAAGTCTCAATAGATTTAAAACGATAGCAGAAAGAAGAAAATAAGAAAGACAAGAACAGATATGAAGTGGAAAAACAACTGAGGAAAAAAAATCAGTGAAATCAAAAGTATTTTTTTCAAAAAGATTACTAAAAATCAACAAACCTTTAGTTAGACAGACAAAGAGAAAAAAAAAAAGACTCGGTACTAAAATCAGAAATGAAAGTGGGGACATTACTACTGATTCTACAGAAACATAAAGGACTATAAGATACCACTGTAAACAATTGTACACCAAAAAATTGGATAAGCTAGATAAAATGGACAAATTCCTAGAAATATAAAAACTACCAAGACTAAATCACAAAGAAATGGAAAAATCTGAATAAATCTATAACTAGTAAGGAGATGGAATCAGTAGTCAAAAATCTCTCAACAAAGGAAATCTCTAGACTTGATGGTTTCTCTGGTTAATTCTACCACATATTTAAAGAACAACAAACACCAAACTGTCAAATTTTTCCCCAAAAATTAAAGTGGAGGAAATACTTTCTACCTCATTCTATGAGGACAGCATTACCCTGATACCAAAGGCAGAGAAAGACACTACAGGAAAACTACAGACCATTATCTCTTATTTACACTGGTGGAAAACACTCAACAAAATACAGTTGACCCTTGAACACCATGGGTGTGAACTGTGTGGTTTCACTTATATGTGGATTTTTTTCAATAAATAAGTACTACAGTACTACATGCACTGCAGCTGGTTGAATCCACGGATACAGAACCTCAATACAGAGGGCCAACTATAAAGTTATACTCAGATTTTCAGCTGCTCAAGAGGTCTGCACCCCAACTCCTACACTGTTCAAGGGTCAGCTATACTAGCAAATACAATTCACCAGCATATTAATAGGATTATACACCATGACCAAGTGGGATTTATTCCTGAATACAAGGATGATTCAACACATAAGATTGATCAATGTAATACACTGCATCAACATAATGAAGAGAAAAACCACAATCATCTCAGTTGATGCAGAAAAAGCATTAGACAAAATTCAATACACTTTCATGATGAAAACACTCAACAAAATAGGAATAGAAGAAAACTATCCAAACATAATAAAAGTTACATATGAAAAAAACATAGCAAATATTATACGCAATAGTTAGAGACTGAAAGCTTTTCCTGTAAAATTAGGAATGAGACAAGAATGCCTGCCTTCACCACTTCTGCTCAACAAAGTACTGGAAGTTCTAGCCAGGGCAACTAGTCAAGAAAAAGAAATAAAAGGCATCCAAATCAGAAGGGAAGAAGTAAAATTATGTGTTTACAGATGATACAATCTTACATGTAGAAAAGCTTAAAGACTTGCCGAAGAGTAAAGCAATACCTCCCTTCTTACTAATTTGTTTTGCTTTGAAAAAGTTACTTTCCATAAAAATGTTTATATGTAATAGTTTATTATAATTTTTAATGAGCTTTTTTAATTCTCCGATTTAATTTCTAATATGACAAATATCAGTAGATGGAGCCCACATAGAACTCTTTGGAGTCTTCAGGTTCTAAAAATACAAAAAGGGTCCTGAGATCAAAGTCCAATTATGTTAATTTCTCTTGTCAGAGTTGGTTTAGAAATGGGCCCACAATAGCATTTCTGGCCAATGATGAGAGGTAGTCTTCTGTGAAACTCCTGGGAAGTTCTTCTTTACTCCTAAAAAAAAAGGAGGGGGAGGTTTATGAGAAGAAACTTCGCTCCCTCTGGGCAGCGTTTCTCTGTTTGGAGCTGTTGCAGTTCTCTTTGACCAAAGCGTAGCCAGTTAATGAACCAAGCCAAAATGCTGAGAATGGCAGAACCTAGATCTCTTCTAATGACATTACTGACCCACTGAATTAACTCTACCTCAGGTCTCTTGTTCCTGAGAAAATGAATATTCTGTATTGTCTGAGGCACTGTTAGTATGGTTCTGTGGCTTGCACCAGAAAGCATTCATTATTTGGTTTTTTATCAAATGTAAAGGAGTTAAGAACCAAACCAACAAAAAAAAGCATACAAAGTTAATTGTTATGTTTATGTTTTGTTCACTTATGAATCCCAGTTGGATTTACCTGCATGCTGTGAATATTGATGAAAACATCATGGCTCATCGGCTTAGACCTTTGCACCGTCAACACCCTTTCATGGGTTGAATATTTCCACCCTGCTTCAACAGTACCCTGGGTGAGGATTATAGCTCAAGCAGCACAAATTTACCCCTACTTTGGAAAAAAATTAGGGTGCACATTCCAATGACAGCAGGAAAGTAGTACTAATTCCTACAGGCGGAGGGAGAAACATGTATTTTAAGACCATTCAAAATGTGAAGAAGGGAGCCAAAGCAGTCAATGAGTCTAATACCCTCACTTTACAGATAAGGAAACTGAGGCCAGAATGGCCATGCATGTCACATGTCCAGGTGATCCTAGCAGAAGAGGTGCCTGCAGACTAATCACATTAATCATTTATCCTGTCAATGCTGCAGGACCAAAGAATGGGTTTAATCAAGAATGAGAATCAGAATTTTAATCAAGAAACTCCAGTTTCTTGAACAATTTAGGCAGGGTAAATATAAGTAAAAAATAACTTCCCCTTAAGGATCAATCAGTTCAGATTCCAAACTGTAAATTAAGAAGAGAGAAAAACCAGGAAAGAACTTAACAACTGGTATATAATTGGAACTCAAAAAAGTGTTTTGTAAGTATGTATGTGCTCGGCTGCTCAGTCGTGACTGACTCTTTATGACTTCATGCACTGTATCCACCAGGCTTCTCTATCCATGGAATTTTCCAGGCAAGAATACTGGAGCGGGTGGCCATTTCCTTCTCCAGGGGATCTACCTGACCCAGGGATCAAACCTGCATCTCCTGTGTCTCCTGCCTTGGCAGGCAGATTTTTTACCACTGCACCGCCTAGGAAGTTGTGATAAAATTTATGAATTTGAAAAAGAAAAAAAAAGAGTTTGTTAAATTAGACGGACTCTATAACAAAGTGGGAGGAAACTCTAACTCAAATAAACATTTTGCTCGTTGCTTCGTCTCTCTTAGGAAACTTTACGATGCATTTGGAGACCTAGCAGATTATGAAGCTGAATCTAGTCTCCTCCAAAGAAGTTTGCTCCTGAGTTCACATAAGCTTAAGTTTCTACATGTTCTACACATTCGTTTACTTGGGGTGGGAGTGAGGAGTGGGCAGAAAGCTGCTAAGGGTAAAGAAAAAAGACAGCAAGGAAAGTGGGTTTAAGCCTCAAAATTATGGGGAAAAGTATAGTCTAACCCACATACAGACACACAGACACATACAGAGTGCAGAATTAAAGTTCTAGGGAGGATATTGGTCGTGGGTCCTCTGCCTTTTGGCAAGGGAATCTTCATCACTGATGCCAGCCATGAGGTACTTGAGGCCTGTAATCCAGGTGCGCGCCTCCTCGGGGTTGGAGGTGATGAGGTCCAGGGACTCCATGTGGTTGCCATGGTAGATGGTGAAGCAGCAGCTGGGATCAAAGTTCCCCTCAGCCTGTCTGTGGAATATTTCAGACTGCCGACCCTCGGTGACTTTGTAAATGGAGTCAATAAGTACTGTGAGGAAAGTGAGGAAAGTGCAGTTACCTGGCAGGTGAAGATATGTGTGCAGATTCAGAAAAGTAAAATCATCTTAAGATTTAAAAATAAAATTAATTGTCTGTGAATTGCCCAGACAATTGAAAAGTCCAAATGTGCAATACAAGCTTTATCATTTCCTGCTAGTAACCTTCTCCATGTACTACTCTACCCTCCTGGGCACTCAGACAATACCCTCCTAGGCACTGGGTCAGGAAGTGTTAAAATTTATGATAGGAAAACAGATAAGCCCAGCAGGGGGGAAGAAAAGGGGGATGTAAATATATCAAATGTATAGTTTATACATTTATGCAAGGAAAACATACAAAGACCTAGAGCCGACTCTGATATTTTACAATATGCATACGACAGCAGTTAAAAATTGAAGGGAAAAAAAATTGAAGGGAAAAAACATTTGATGGCAACCAAATAGCATAGCTAAATGTGATTTGGATTCATAGAGAGAAAGCTATAAAGGTGAAGACAGAGCGAGGCTTGAGAGGTGGAGGGGAAAACAGGCATAAAGATACAGAAACATTAGCCCCACTCCAGAGATGCTGGACTGAAAAGCTCAGGAAGTAGAGTAACAGGAGACAAAGCTGGAAAGGCAGGTAGAGGCTAGGTTATGAGAAGCTGGAGTGACAGTGCAGAGATGAGCATTATTTAGGTGGTGGAGCAACACTGCAGGCTTGGGTCAGGGGAACACTTGCAGAGAGGATTACTTTGGATTAAACACTACGTTCTGTTTGTTCACTTGCCTCTTTGGGGGCATGAATCAGAAAGTTGTAATCTTACTGACTGCCCATATACACCATCCATACCTCTGCTCTGCCTTAATGGCAAGTCCCAATTTTTCTTTCTTTCCACTCATGGGGAAATGAGCCTCTGACCATTGCGAGGCAAGTTCCAGTACGGCTAAGGCATTGGGGTGGCCCCACTCCGGACTCCTATAATGGCTTTAGGTGTGGGAACAAACCCACTTGTAACCAAGGAGACATGCATTCTGCTTGAGGGAAGGGCATGGAATGGGGCTCTCCCCTCTTGAAAAGGAAGCACTGGAAGAGAAGGTCCGTTTTCTGCATCTTCTTGAAGCCTATCAGTTGTGAAGCCATGTTACTGCTGCCTCAATTACAATGTCAGTGCAGAAGGGAGAGAGCCAAGAGCGCTCAGAGAGACAGAACTAGAGGCTCAACGTCCCACAGTTGGAGCCAGCCAGTCTCTGGGTTTCTTGTTAAGTGAGAATAAATTGTATATCACGTAAGCCTAATTTAGTGGAGGTCATCTGTGACATGAAGAGGAAAGCATCTTCACTGGTCAGGGCAGAAGAAACTAGCAAATGGAGCTTGGTTAGGAGATTTTGCATATGCCACCAGAAAGACAGAGACCCTGGATGAAGGAGGTCCATGTGAAAACAAGAGGAAGGAGCAGATGAAGAGAGATGCTCCAGGGGACTCAGCATGGACTAGAAACTGAGTTTAGGATTGGGAGAGAGGCTTTATGGAGGAGGCAGATCAAAGCTATTTTATTTGATATCATTAAAACAATTTTGTCAATCCATTCGTCAGTTAACTGTGCACAGAATATGTCAAAACAGTTTAATCCTATGAGATTTATGACTTCCTTCACTTTTTTAAAGAAAAATAAAAGGCCTCAAGCTATAAAACCTCATATCCCAACTAAATACAACATGTCTTCAATGTAGGATAAATATTACCTTCAACAGCACTAGTGGATAAGAAAACTTTTTATGGATTCAAAGTTCCTGATGAATTAACAAAAGCAAAAATGGTCATCACTTATTCTGTCTCTGCACATTCTCTAACCACTGACCCCCTAAAACTTGTAAAAATATGAAAGTTTTACCAAGCTAAAACTTCCACAGAGCCCATCCAATAGAAGCCATGTGTTACTGGGTCAAGTCAAGAATTCAAAAGCTAGTCTTACTTTTTGCCTTCTCACTCTTCCTAGAGGGTCTCCAGCGGAGGCGGGTCCGGTGTTCATCCAGGTAAAAGAGCCGGACGAGCCCCTTGGTCCCACGCTTCAGCTTGATCATCTGTGTCCCAGACTGCATTACGCTCATGCATCTTTCAACTGCAAACGAGATTGGAGCACAGTCAGTTCTCACACAGTGCAAGTGCCTCCTGCTGTTCAGAGACACTGCTGAATGAAACCTTTGATTCATATCCCAAAGCCTCCAAGAGCCAGAAGGCAAATTTAGAAGAGGTAACCTGAAAACAGAGTTGTTAAAGAATTGATTTATCAGGCTTAAGCCAGAAAAAAGCCTCACTGATAGAAATAAAAGTCTACTTCTAGATAAACAATGCATGACCATTGAACAGTGTATCTTTTTTTCTAACTGGCAACATGCTTTTGGTATAAAAACCAATAATAAATAATTTGATACTTGAATATACATTCATAAAGCAAGTTTCAGACTTTATGTTAAATCTTGTGAGCTTTTATACAGCCAACTATAAAATCATCTTATGTTAATGCTTCCAAATGCAATTAACAAAAACATGAATTGCAAAATGTTTCAACAATCATTGAAGTTGCATATGGGTTCGTATTATAATTTTGTATATACTTAAAAACAGCTAAGTAAACATTTTAAAATGTGGTCAGAAAAAAAAATCAAGTTTGTACAAATATAAAATATTTGTTAAGGAATTTGGCTGCCAGTATTTTCTAAGTAGAGAAGTAACTTGGTGATTGAACTCAGGTAAAATCCAACTCACTTATCATCCAAGTT
>NW_011494779.1:586507-602251 GCF_000754665.1 Bison bison bison | reverse complement strand
GAGCATCTTTTGTTGATGTCCGTTTCCTTTTCTTTGCTAATAGTACCCACATTTCCTTTGGAAATACTTATTTTCCCATCTTATGTGCCTCCGGTGACCTGTCAACCATCCCAAGCAAGAAATGGGCACCTGGCTTAGGCGGAGAGCAAATCTGGCTCCCTTCCAAGAAACAGAAATCCTGAGCAGAGCACTGAATGAAAACGGAACTGAGTCATTGCAAAGGCCAAAACTTCAGAGATGCTCCTGGTTGGACACTCAAGATGTTACAATTGTCACAGTCACCCTTCCTAAAGCTGGCAAATTATTCAGTTTTCCCCCTTGGTTCTCCAAGTTATACAATACTCTTCCAAATGCCCTTTTCTCATTGCATCAGCCAGAAACTGCTTCTGTTTCACTGACTAACACACAGGCACAGATGTAACCTTTAGAGAACCAGAAACAACTAGCTCTGAGCACCTACCTTATCAAGCAGCATGCTGTTAGAGAAAAGAAACATGGTAAACAAAACTTCAAAGTTAGACTTCAGCTTCTTTGGCTAACTTGTCATTATATTAAATAGGAAAGAATTTGATCCCAGAGCCTAACACAGTAGGCACAGAATTCTCAAAGTAACTTTAACATAACCAACTTTGACCATTTCCTCCATGAAGAGTCTTTTCTTCCCCCAAAGAAATCAAGGAAAAACTGTGCAAAACTAAATATATTTCTAGGACTTGATATTGCAAGAAAGGTGAAGTACAGGTTGCTCTTATGCCTTTGATCTGACATATCAAATACGCAAGTAAAAAAATACTGCTTAAGAAAAAAACATGCAAATTTAAAATGTTTACTTTGAAGCACAGAACAAAATTTGAGATTTGATTTCACACACATTAGTAAATTTACCCACCACTTAGCACCATTCATTTAGGTAATAAATGTCATGGATTTAAATTCTTGACAGTCACCCTGACCATCTCATACCAACAGTTAGAGGGAGAACAGGAAACAGTCAGTTTATCAAGAAAAAATCAAGTCTAACCAAGCAAGTCAAAACTCCCAGAAAAACATATTAGAATTTCTTTGACCTCTGACATCAGGTCACATCAATAAACAAATATTCACAGAGTCACTCCCTGCTCCAGGCACAGGGTTATATAATGAGGTAAAGCAGAGAATAAGGAGACTTTGACTTACAGAGTTAAATTTTAAAAGAATGAAGCCTCTAAAAAGATAACTTACAAACAGTAGTTTAGAACTGTGGTTAAGAACACAATTTGAATCCAGACAGCCTGGGACAGAATTCCAAATCTTCCACTTGCTTGTATGAGCTTAGGTTCATTATTTTATCCCTCAATGCCTCCATGCCCCTTCATGAATTATAGCCTTGTCATGGCAAAGGGGCGAGGGTAACTCAATGAAGCTATGAGCCATGCTGTGCAGGGCCACCCAAGATGGAAGAGTCAGAGTGGAGAGTTCTGACAAACTGTGGTCCACTGGAAGAGTTAATGGCAACCCTCCAGCATTCTTGCCACAGAGAATCCCATGGACAGCATGAAAAGGCAAAAAGATACGATGTCAGAAGATGGGTCCTCCAGATCAGAAGGTGTCCAATATGCTACTGGAAAACAGCAGAGGGCAATTACTAACAGCTCCAGAAAGAATGAAGAGGCTGGGCCAAAGCAGGAGTGACTCTCAGGTATGGATGTGTCTGGTGGTGAAAGTAAAGTCCAATGCTGTAGAGAACAATATCCCATAGGAACCTAGAATGTTAGGTCCATGAATCTAGGTAAATAGGACGTGGTCAAGCAGGAGATGGCAAGGGTGAACATCAACATCTTGGGAATCAGTAAACTAAAATGGACAGAAATGGGCAAATCTAATTCACATGTGATTATATTTACTATTCTTAAAAGAAATGGAGTAGACTTCATAGTCAATAAAAGAGTCTGAAATGCAGTACTTGGGTGCAGTCTCAAAAATGAGAGAATTATCTGTTTGTTTCCAAGGCAAACCGTTGTTCAACATCCCAGTAATTCAAGTCTATGCCCCAACCACTGGTGCTGAAGAAGCTGAAATTGACCATTTCTATGAAGACCAACAACACCTTCTAGAACACCAAAAAAAAAAAGATGTCCTTTTCAGCATAGGAGATTGGAATGCAAAAGTAGGAAGTCAAAGAGATACTGGGAATAACATGTAAGTTCAGCTGTGGAAAACAAAATGAAGCGGGGAAAAGGTTAACAGAGTTTTGTCAAGGGTGTTTGTCATAGCAAACACTGTCTTCCAACAACACAAGAGACAACTCTGAACATGGCCATCACCAGATGGTCAGTACTGAAATCAGATCGATAATATTCTTTGTAGGCAAAAATAGAGAAGCTCTATACAATAAGTAAAAACAAGACCTGGAGCTGACTGTGGCTCAAATCACAAGCTCCTCTTTACAATTCAGACTTAAATTGAAGTAGGAAAAAGCACTAGACCATTCAGGTATGACCTAAATCAAATCCTTTATGATTATATAGTAGAGATGGTGAATAGATTCAAGGGATGAGATCTGGCAGACAGAGTGCCTGAAGAACTATGGATGAAGGTTCATAACTTTGTACAGGAGGTGGTGACCAAAACCATCCTCAAGAAAAAGAAATGCAACAAGGCAAAGTGGGTGTCTGAGGAGGCCTTACAAATAGCTGAGAAAAGAAGAGACGTGAAAGGCAAGGGAGAAAGGGAAAGATATATCCAACTTAAAGCAGAGTTCCAGAGAATAGCAACAAGAGATAAGGCCTTCTTACATGAACAATGCAAAGAATTAGAGGAAAATAATAGACTAGGAAAGACTAGAGATCTCTTCAAGAAAATTAGAGATACCAAGGGAACATTTCATGCAAGGATGGGCACAATAAAGGACAGAACAATAAGGACCCATAAGAAGCAGAAGATATTAAGAAGAGGTGGCAAGAATACACAGAACTGTACAAGAAAGGTCTTGATGACCTGGATAATCACAATGGTGTAGTAACTCACCTACAGCTGGACATCCCGGAGTGTGATATCAAGTGGACCTTAGGAAGCATTACTATGAACAAAGCTAGTGGAGGTGATGGAATTCCAGATGAGCTATTTCAAATCTTAAAAGATGATGCTGTGAAAGCGCTGCACTCAGTATGCCAGCAAATTTGGAAAACACAGCAGTGGCCCCAGCACTGGAAAGAGTCAGTTTTCATTCTAATCCCAAAGAAGGGCAATGCCAAAGAATGTTCCAATTACTGTACAATGATGCTTATTTCACATGCTAGTGAGGTTATACTCAAAGTCCTTCAACGTAAGCTTCAGTAGTACATGAAATAAGAACTTCTGGATGTGTTAGCTGAGTTTCAAAGAAGCTGAGGAACCAGAGATCAAATTGCCAACATCCGGTGGATCACAGAAAAAGCAAGAGAATTCCCAAAAAATATCTACTTCTGCTTCATCAACTATGCTAAAGCCTTTGTGTGGATCACAACAAACTGTGGAAAATTCTGAAAGGGATAGGAATACCAGACCACCTTACCTGCCTCCTAAGAAACCTGTATGTAGATCCAGAAGCAATAATTAGAACCAGACACCAAACAACTGACTGGTTCCAAACTGGGAAGGGAGTATGTTATGGCTGTGTATTATCACCCTGCTTATTTAAATTGTATGCAGAGTACATCATTCAAAATGCTGGGCTGGATGAATCACAAGCTAGAATCAAGATTGCCAGGACAAATATCAACAACCTCAGATATGCAGATGACACCACCCTAATGGCACAAAGTGAAGAGGAACTAAAGAGCCTCCTGTTGAAGGTGAAAGAGCAGAGTGAAAAAGCTGGCTTAAAACTCAACATTCAAAAAACTAAGATCATGGCAGGCAATCCCATCACTTAATGGCAAATAGATGGGGAAAAGGTGGATGCAGTGACAGATTTTCTTTTCTTGGGCTCCAAAAATCACTGCAGATGGTAACTGCAGCCATGAAATTAAAAGACACTTGCTTTTTGGAAGGAAAGCTATGACAAACCTAGACAGCATATTAAAAAGCAAAGACATCCCTTTGCGGACAAAGATCTGTCTAGTCAAAGCTACGGTTTTTCCAGTAGTCATGTACAGATGCGAGAGTTGAACCACAAAGAAGGCTGAGTACCGAAGAACTGATGCTTTCAATTTTTTTGTGGTGCTAGAGAAGACTCTTGAGAGTCCCTTGGACTGCAAGGAGATCAAACCAGTCAATCCTAAAGGAAATCAACCCTGAATATCATTGGAAGGACTCATGCTGAAGCTCCAATACTTTGGCCCCCTGATGTGAGGAACCGACTCATTGGAAATAACCCTGATGACTGGAAAGATTGAAGGCAGAAGAAGCGAGCAACAGAAGATGAGATGGTTAGATAGCATCACAGATTCAGTGAACATCAATTTGAGCAAACTCTGGGAGATAGTAGAAGACAGAAGAGCCCGGCAGGCTGCAGTTCATGGGGTCGAAAAAGAGTTGGACATGACTTGTTCAGCAACTGAGCAAGAACATGTCTCCAGGATTTGTCTACAAAATGGGAATAATGATACTTACCCCTTGAAATGTTGTTGAAGGCTGAATGAGTTAATTCATGTAAAGTACCGAAAGCAGTGCCTGGCACAAAATAAACACTATAAATGGTAGCTATTATTACGATTTTATTATTGATATTTTCAAAAATAAACTCCATGACAAAAATACATGGGAGTCCATAGCAAAAAGAGAATACAGTGTGTGGGGGTAGGGAGAATGTGGTAATAAAACAGTGTCAGTGGAGCCTTGAGGACAGGAAAGAGCATGGGTTAATCAGAGGATAGGAAAGGATGCTTCGCTCTCTTTGGTGCAGTGTCCTAAAAGGCAATTATAACAGGATATTTGATTTTTGGGGTCAGATAAGACTAGATGCATAGAGGTAGGAATGCCTGACCTAAGATTTAAACACAATGGCAATAACAGATTCACTAGATATTTCTAAGCAAAGGAGAGGGGGCATAAAAGATATAATTCAAGAAGATGTCTGCTTGGGAAAGGAGAATAAAATGAACTGTTTATGCCAGAACAGAAAGTTGACTTAACTTGACTTAACTGTATCACCAAGACCTAAAGCGAGGACTGTAGACCTGTAGGAAGGACTGTCTATATATCAGACACAGTGCCCTCTGCCCTGTTCACTCTGCCTCTTCTTTCCCTGGACTTTTCACAGTCCCATTTCTTTTCCCTGAAATAAAACCATTATGGATATAATATTCTCAACTTTCTTAACAGGAAAAGCACAGAAACATAAAAGTTTAATCAGTTAGTTGAGATAACACCACGTGCCACTTAGCAAGCGTCATCCAAAGAAACCCGAACGTTTTAGAAAATGAGACCCAACCCCTTAGAGAGGGAGTGTGTTTGAATAGTACATTAAATATTCACTAGCTTCACGTTTATTGCACTAGCTCAGTCATGGGCTGAAACCCTAGCATTATCCACTGCCGTGAACTAGTATATATGATCCAAACATTCTTGGCAGAGCTAGGGTCTGAAACAAAGTGCTGCTTAAATTGTTTATGTAGCTGCTTTATGCTTTCCCTGTGATGTTCTCTAGCACACAAAAAAACCATATGGTTAGAGTCAACTTGAAAAAAAACAAGTCTAGTGAACTTGCATTTAGATGAAGTTTAAGCTGATGTGGCAACTCTGACCAGAAATAGAATTCTTACAGAGGGCAGGGTCCCAAAGCCACAAAGAACTGAGGCAGGCTCATCATGGTACAGTGCTTTCTTTTCTTTCTGGCTACTTTTCAGGAATCAGAGCCACGCGATAGGCAAATCCACAAATGATTTCTGTTTTTTAACCAGATTGAAAGTCATCTAAACCTATCACTCCGTTCTTCAAACCTGATAGTAGACGGTCCTGTGGAGTGGTACAGCTAACCAGAGAAGGAGCACCCTCAATCTTTGGGGCTCATTCCACTGGGTAATAATCACCCATTTTAGAGACAAAATATTATTCCTTGGAGAAGGCAATGGCACCCCACTCCAGTACTCTTGCCTGGAAAATCTCATGGACAGAGGAGCCTGGTAGGCTGCAGTCCATGGGGTCGCTAAGAGTCGGACATGACTGAGCGACTTCATTTTAATTACTTAAGTATTAGTTGCTCAGTCGTGTCTGACTATTTGCAACCTCAAGGGCTGTATTTAGCCTTCCAGGTTCCCCTATCCATGGAATTCTGCAGGCAAGAATATTAGAGTGGGTCATCATGTCCTCCTCCAGGGGATCTTCCTGACCCAGAAATCAAACTCAGGTCTCCTGCACTGCAGGCAGATTCTTTACCATCTGAGTGAGCAGGGAAGCCCTAAATTACTTAAGGGTCAGCATAATTTCTTTATATTCTGCATTCAGTTGAGATAAGTAACAGTAGTTACTACCTGCTATAAAAGTCATTCACCAGCCGTGCTGGGTCAGTAGATTCCATAAAACAGGGTGAGAAACAACGGAATAAAGGCAAAACTCCAGGGGCGGGTAAACAATGGAAGAGTGTCAGAGGCATAGGATAATAGAACCTCATCACACATTTCCAGTGCTGGAAAGTATCTGGGGAAAGTGCAGATACAGGCAACAGATTCAGGCAGCTACCAACAATCTCTTTGATTTCACATTCCCCCTGTGGTAGCCCTAATATTTTTAGAAAAGAAGTTTAGTTGGATACAATGCCGCAATGTTCAAAAACATTAAGGGAGAAATGCCCTTTAACCCATTACATAACACACATACCGTTTTTGTCTGTTATGCTCCAGACCTCAATATGAACACAAATTTGTCATATTGGTTGCAATCATGATATTTAAGCCATTTGGCATGCTGCTCTTTTTTTCATTTGTATTATAAACAGCTTTCCATGTTTCTACAGAGTCTTAATAATTATCATTTTAATCACTGCCTAACAAAATAGTATAAATATTTAAAGAGTAGAACAGATGAGTCGAGGACTGCATTTCTAACTTTATTACATAATTAGAGTTTTAAAGCTCTCTGAGTCTCATCTGTAAAATAAAAGGCGTAGCAAAGTGGTCTATAATGTCCTTTAGAATTCAACTCTTTCAGTTCAGTTCAGTTGCTCAGTTGTGTCCAACTGTTTGCGACCCCATGAATCACAGCACGCCAGGCCTCCCTGTCCATCACCAACTCCCAGAGTTCACTCAGACTCACGTCCATCGAGTCAGTGATACCATCCAGCCATCTCATCCTCTGTCATCCCCTTCTCCTCTTGCCCCCAATCCCTCCCAGCATCAGGGTCTTTTCCAATGAGTCAACTCTTCGCATGAGGTGGCCAAAGTACTGGAGTTTCAGCTTTAGCATCATTCCTTCCAAAGAAATCCCAGGGCTGATCTCCTTCAGAATGGACCGGTTGGATCTCCTTGTAGTCCAAGGGACTCTCAAGAGTCTTCTCCAACACCACAGAGGGATTAAATCAATCATTTCTGCCACAGTTAGTTTAAAATATTAAGTAAATTTCTTTAGGGGTTATCAGTTCACTAAGTCCCTCAAGCAGAAAATGCTGTTAAAAAATACACTTCCGATTTAAAGTATCATAATACAATCATTTGAGGGGAGATTCCCAACATTTCCACTTAGTCTACATGGCATCCAAATGGGTTTGAATCTTTAAGCCAAGGTCAAATCAGAGAAAATCATATTGTGTTAGGAATGCCATATATGCCACCTGATGGTGACTTTTTAATAGCTTTGAGATATAATTTATATACATTAAAATTATAAGTGAAAAAGGCCAAGTATAAACAAGCATATATAACTTAGAGTATGCTAATTCTTGTGTAATAAAAAGTATATGAATTTTTAAATATATAAATATTGTTCATCATCACAAAAAGAAATACAGGAAGGATAACCCAGAAAACAGTGAAGGTGGTTACCTATAAGGGTGGAAGAGAATTGAGTGATGATGGTAAAGAACGGTGTGACACCTCTTGTAGGATCCTACATGTTCAAACTTAAATCAATAAGGATGAGAGGAGTGCAAAACAAGACAAAATGTAAACAAAATCATATACACAGGTGTTTGTGTACATACTTGTATGTCTGTGTGTGTGTAGAGCTGCATGTATTTCCAGGCTCTGTTCTCTGAAAGGCCAAGAAGCAAAATCCCCTCCAACAGTACTGAGCACACCTGGAGCCCTGCTCATTCTCTGCTCTAAAGGTCACCTTGAGGCAGTCTCTCACACAGTCTCATGGCCGTGTCTGTGTTGAGGACACATAAAAATATCACTTGCGCTCTTTTGTAAACACGTCTATTCTGGGACACTGATCAACAAACTGCATTAGCGGGCGAACGACAACAACAACAAAGTACAGATCCTCTACAATGGAATCTTTTCAACCAAAAACTACACAAAAATGTGAATTGATTTCTTGCCAGCTTCCACAGATCAGAGTAAAGCTGTGTGGCTGAAAGGGATTCGTTTCTGAAAACAATTTCATTTCTACGTGGAAAAGGTGCAGGTAATGCTTCTGTCAAAGGAAGGAAAAGAGAGATTTCCTAAAACCATCAGAGCAGAAGTACAGGGCATACTTAGTTCTCAGCACAGACCCAGGACATATTTGGGGACCTGGTTCACAGTGAGTCCTGAGATACCCTGCTGCTGGGCTGGATGACATAGTTGGTCTGGGTTGAGGGGCAGAAAGAGGGCTGGCAGAAAGAGCTCTGGTTTGGGTTCTGTCACTAACTAGCTGTGCGGACTTCAGAGGGTCACTGAGTATCACTGATCATCCTGCTTCCCTCAAAATGCATTTTCCTCTAAGCTCCATGAGTACAAACAGCTGATCTGGCTTTCACAAATATTATTTTATCTTTCGATAAGCTGAAAGCCTCATTCCATCCAAAAGCCTATTAGACTAACTTTAAAGAGGAAAAAAAAAAGCTGATTAACATCCGGATCTCTTACTACAGATATGAATTTTCAAAAATGATCTCTACACAAAATATAACTGCTCTCACAGAGGATTGGCTTCAACTGTAAATGCTCTTCCTTTTCAGTAATCAGGCATAAACTCAAATAATATCAGCTCATGAATAAGTATGCTTACGAACAGCCATGGTGAGCTCCACTCTTATTAAGTCATGATTCTTCTCAGTGAAGAACAAACTTTTTTTTTTTCATTGCCTAAATCACTCCTGTGGAGACGATAAGATTATTTGAAAGGCTTTTAGAAACTAATTGGTTAGCAGTAACATTCTGGGACTTGTTTGCAAACTCTAAATGCACAAAGTCAATCTGTTTGCAAAGCTGATAAATACATATGGGAGGATTTAGGTCAAAGAAAGGATGAAATGAATTAATCAGCAATTTTTCAAACGTCAGAACCTTGTTTCTATTTTATTAAAGCCTTTCACATGATACTTGCCTTTTCAATAAGACCTATTTTATATTCTATAATTGTTAGCCCTGGGAAACAAATGAAATACAAACAAGAATTCATAACAATATAGCTTTGTTCATTTTGTTTCAGTGTTATCCCATGGGGAAGAGGGATATGAATTAATTTTAAAATTCTAAATTTAGTTCCAACTACTATGTAAACAGTTTTCTATGTCAACATAAGATCAGAAATGACACTGCTGTCACTATTTAACAATATGGCTTGTCATAACACATATGTATATATATAAAAGACTATGGCACTGTTCTGTTATTTGTTTAGTGATATGACATTGTACTGAATATCTGGGAGCAAAATTCCCAAGCCACAGTAAATATTGACCTGAATTTATAAAGATCATTGGCATCCAGTAAGGCTCTTTCATGGTTCTCCACCCTGGTAGCACATTAAAAGCACCTGGGGACCTTCTTAAAAGTGCTGATCACAAAGCCTCGCCACATATCAGTTAAATCAGCATTTCTCAGGATGGGACTGGACTGAGTATCTGTTTTGTTTGGTGATTTGCTTAAACTTCCCAAGGATTCTACTGTGTATCCAGAGTTAAGAGTACTGACATACATTATGTGACTTATTCCTCTTAATATTTCTGTGAAGTAGGTAGAGATAATTAGTTGCCTCTTATTATAGAGTCAGAGAAATGAAGACCCTGTCTGAGGTCATAAAGCTAGGATATGACAGAGTCAGGCTTGAAATCAGGTGCTCTTGGCCCTAGAGCAACTCTCATTCTGTTTCATCATATGGACTGTCTGCCTTCAAGTCCCATCTAAAGCACAAACTGGATCATCACTGCTAAGTCTTTCCAACAGCTTTGCCTCCAGTTTTATGATCTATAAAAACAAGGACTCTATGTCCTGGTTCCTCAGACCCTTTCTAGTAAATATAGAAATCTATAACATACTAAGTCTAGCTTTTGGAAATTTTATCTAGCACATAGGAATGACAACTCTAGTCAGTAGTATATAAAAATAACAATAAAATAAGGACAATAAGGAATGAAGGTGGAGGATGTGGCTTGGATCAGGTGAATACCAGAAGACACAGAGTTCGAGCCTGACCCCTGAAGAACATAATCAGTTCAGTTCAGTTGCTCAGTCATGTCTGACTCTTTGTGACCCCATGAACCACAGCATGCCAGGCCTCCCTGTCCATCACCAACTCCCAGAGTCCATACAAACCCATGTCCATTGAGTCGGTGATGCCATCCAACCATCTCATCCTCTGTCATCCCCTTCTCCTACCGCCCTCAATCTTACCCAGCATCAGGGTCTTTTAAAATGAGTCAGATCTTCACATCAGGTGGCCAAAGTATTGGAGTTTCAGCTTCAAAATCAGTCCTACCAATGAACACCCAGGACTGATCTCCTTTAGAATGGACTGGCTGGATCTCTTTGCAGTCCAAGGGACTCTCAAGAGTCTTCTCCAACACCACAGTTCAGAAGCATCAATTCTTCAGCGTTCAGCTTTCCTTATAGTCCAACTCTCACATCCAAACATGACCACTGGAAAAACGATAGCCTTGACTAAACAGACCTTTGTTGACAAAGTAACGTCTCTGCTTTTTAATATGCTGTCTAGGTTGGTCATAACTTTCTTTCCAAGGAGTAAGTGTCTTTTGATTTCATGGCTGTAATCACCATCTGCAGTGATTTTTGCAGCGCAGAAAAATAAAGTTAGCCACTGTTTCCACTGTTTCCCCATCTATTTGCCATGAAGTGATGGGACCAGATGCCATGATCTTCGTTTTCTGAATGTTGAGCTTTAAGCCAACTTTTTCACTTTCCTCTTTCACTTTCATCAAGAGGCTCTTTAGTTCTTCTTCACTTTCTGCCATAAGGGTGGTGTCATCCGCATATCTGAGGTTATTGATATTTCTCCCGGCAATCTTGATTCCAGCTTGTGCTTCCGTCAGCCCAGTGTTTCTCATGATGTACTCTGCACATAAGTTAAATAAGCAGGGTGACAATATACAGCTTTGACGTACTCCTTTTCCTATTTGGAATTAGTCTGTTGTTCCATGTCCAGTTCTAACTGTTGCTTCCTGACCTGAATACAGGTTTCTCAAGAGGGAAGTCAAGTGGTCTGGTATTCCCATCTCTTTCAGAACTTTCCACAGTTTATTGTGATCCACACAGTCAAAGGCTTTGGCATAGTCAATAAAGCAGAAATACATGTTTTTCTGGAACGCCCTTGCTTTTTCGATGATTCAGCGGATGTTGGCAATTTGATCTCTGGTTCCTCTGCCTTTTCTAAAACCAGCTTGAACATCTGGAATTTCACAGTTCATGTATTGCTGAAGCCTGGCTTGGAGAATTTTGAGCATTACATTACTTTACTAGTGTATGAGATGAGTGCAATTGTGCTGTAGTTTGAGCATTCTTTGGCATTGCCTTTCTTTGGGATTGGAATGAAAACTGACCTTTTCCAGTCCTGTGGCCACTGCTGAGTTTTCCAAATTTGCTGGCATATTGAGTGCAGCACTTTCACAGCATCATCTTTTAGGATTTGAAATAGCTCAACTGGAATTCCATCACCTCCACTAGCTTTGTTCATAGTGATGCTTCCTAAGGCCCACTGGACTTCACATTCCAGGATGTCTGGCTCTAGGTGAGTGATCACATCATCGTGATTATCTGGGTTGTGAAGATCTTTTATGTATAGTTCTTCTGTGTATTCTTGCTAACTCTTCTTAATATCTTCTGCTTCTGTTAGGTCCATACCATTTCTGTCCTTTATTGAGCCCATCTTTGCATGAAATGTTCCCTTTGTGTCTCTAATTTTCTTGAAGAGATCTCTAGTATTTCCCATTCTATTGTTTTCCTTTATTTCTTTGCATTGATCACTGAGGAAGGCCTTCTTATCTCTCCTTGCTATTCTTTGGAACTCTGCATTCAAATGGGTATATGTTTCCTTTTCTCCTTTGCTTTTCGCTTCTCTTCTTTTCACAGCTATTTGTAAGAACACTTGATACAGTTTTAAAACGTTTCTTGTTCTAGGCCATGTACTTTTCTTTTTACTTAGAGTATGCAAACAGTAGCTATGATTACTTTATAAATACTCTGTTTACCACAGTAAAAATTTAGACCTTGGTATTTGTTCTTTGTAGGACTTCCCTGTAGCTCAAATAGTAAAGAATCTGCCTGCGATGCAGGAGACCAGAGTTTGATCCCTGGGTCAAGAAGATCCTCTAGAGAAGGGAATGGCAATCCACTCCAGTATTCTTGCCTGGAGAATTCCATGGACAGAGAAGACCGGCGGGCTACAGTTTGTGGGGTTGCAAGGAGTTGGACACGACTGAATGACTAACACACACACATCTGTTCTTAGTAACTGGAAAGCAAGTTTCATTATTGCTTACTCCTAATCTTGGTTGTTTCCTGGGTGACACTGGACAAGGGGACTTAAGTGAGGCTTAACCTTCCCTAAAGATATTAAAATATTTTCTCTTAGTTCTACAAGAACACTCATGTCAAAGCACAAAAGCATCTCTACTGGGCATATTAAAAAGAATAAAAAGTTGACTATATTACACATTAACTTCAAAATGCTAGCTTGTTATTTGACTGATGGTTAGATCAAAATGTGGGCTTCCCCCATGGCTCATCAGTAAAGAACCCTCTGCAGCACAGGAGACGCAGAAGACATGTGTTCCATCCCTGGGTCGGCAAGATCCCCTGGAGGAGTGCGTGGCAACCCACTCCAGTATTCTTGCCTGGAGAATCCCCATGGACAGAGGAGCCTGGCTGGCTACAGTCCATGGGGTTGCAAAGAGTCAGACACGACTGAAGCGACTGAGCATGCATGCATGCATAGGTCAAAATGTACACAGCTATTAGGAGACAGAAGTCAAGTGTGGTCCTCAGACATATCCAGTTTCTTTTAAGGCAGCAACAGGTCCCCAAACTTGGCTTTCTTTGTACAAACTGCTACACACGTCTCCAGAAATCCTTGTTGCTTGAGAATCTGTATTTTAAAAGCTCTCCCAGGTAATTCTGAGTCCCATTTAAGTTTGGAAACCACAGCTCCAGACAGCATTACCGCTCATCAGACCTGTTGAGCATGTGGTCAGTGGGAGTCAATCTGTTTCCCAGGCACAGCACTTAATTCAGAGTCATGTAAGTGAAAGACGCAAAGGCTTGCTAGCTTAGTTGTATATTAAGATATCAGCACAAGGTCTCATCCCCTACTGATAAAATATGAAATATCCCAGTTAAAGCAAGAGTTAAAAGATATGAAATTCTGACTTTCAACTAACCATTACTGACTACATCTCCATAACCTTTTGTCCCCTTGGAGGCTGCTCAGGACAATTTCAGATCCACTCTAACTTGTGTGCGTGTTAGTCGCTTGGTTGTGTCTGACTCTTTTGAGACCGCATGGACTATAGCCTGCAGGCTCCGCTGTCCATGGGATTTCCTAGGCAAGAACACTTGAGTGAGTTGCCATTTCCTCTTCCAGGGGATCTTCCTGACACAGGGATTGAACCCACATCTCCCATATCTTCTGCACTGAAGGCAGATTCTTTACCTCTGAGCCACCAGAGAAGCCCTTACCCTAACTTGTAATTAGCTGCTAAGTGGGGAAGAGGTACTTTTTAAATTTTGAGCCTTATGACCATCTGTATTTTATCTGATCTCACTTACATCCCATCCAGAGTCGCCTCTTTAAAAAGATACCTTGACAGGAAACTTACACAGTGGGCTACACACACTAACTGTAGAGGAAGTATTTGTCGAGGTTGTTAGCGTCTCATTCATTTCTTAAAGTCACCGTACACACTTGCCACCTACTTCCTGTGTTTTGTTTTAATTTCATTTTAAAGGAAAGTCTGCTTTGTATGCTAACAAATTCATAAACCCCCACCAGTTTCCAAATTCTCACCCTCAAGCCTCTATATCTCTAACTACTGGTTTACGGAGTCAATTATTTTTTGCCAAAAAGAAAGAAAAAAAAAAGTCAAGAAAGAGCAACTGATTTCATGCAAACTGTCCTAATTTTGTCCATAGAAGTCTGACTTCTGTGAGCCTGTAAGGCTTTCCAGCTACAAGTCAAAGAAAGGACAATGGAGGAAGAGATCACATTTTTCCCTAGAAAACAAAGCACTTCCCCGCCCCCAAGTCTTTTCAGGTCAAAGTCTCCATCCCCGGAGGAGTGAGGGGCTCAGAGAAACTGCCTGCTGATCTGAAGCAGGCCTGGCACATTCCAGCCACAGCCAGTTGGAAATCGAGTTGAATAGCATTTAAAGCAGGCACCTTATTTCTGTGACAGGTGGTTTTGCGGCGGGGGAAAAAAATCCATGCTAAAAAAAAAAAAAAAAACATAAAAATAGATCTCCCTGTGGTAAAGAAAAAGCCTAGGAGTATCCACGCAAGTTGATTTTTCAACAATTGTCTGTCCCCATTCAAACTTGGTATCAAAAGCTTCCCTTTATTAAAATACCATGTAAACATTGTCGAGTAACTGTCACAAATAAGTGGTGTTTTGATTAGTCCATATTTCAAATCACTGCACTATAGATCTTAAAATCATTCTTTAAGTAGAAAAATCTAAAAATGGGAGAAAAATGAAAAAACCCAAAAACTTTCTTTTAAGCAAAATTTGCATATATAATTGGAGCAGATGTGCTACAAAGTTTTCTAAATAGCCAATCCTAGGGGAAAAAAATAAAAATGAAGGCCAGCATTAAAACCCAAACTATCTGATTACAAGATTCCCTCTCTGCATTCAGAAATAACTACACACAAACACACAAGCACATTCATGTGGACACAAACATTTGCACACTTCTTCAGCAGTACAAGGGAGTCCACCAAGCAAGAACACCAGGGCTGAGAAGTGTCCATGATTACGCTCTGACTGCTGGGATAAATCTTGGGAAGCACATAGAAATTGACAAGGGACAGAAAAAACATCAGGGAGGGCAGTGTCAGGATGGATTGAGAGAGTAGGAAATATTAAACACAATGGTGGCAGGGACAAGAAGGAGAAACTGGAAGCAAAAATTTTGATGGTGAAGAAGGGAGTCAGTGAGAAATAACCAAAGAGTAAGAAAGAGCTGCGGTCCAAGAAAAAATAGGAGATAGACAGGAAAGTTGCTGAACACCTGACAGGCCTCTTAATGCAGAAACACAGAACACTGGGAGAGTCATATATGACATTGGTGGGTCAATGGAATGCGGGACCTGCTTCTGCATGCGTGTGTGTGTGTTGCTCAGTCATGTCCAGCTCTTTGGGATCCCATGGCCTGTAGTCCGCCAGATTCCTCTGTTCATGGGAATTCTCCGG
>NW_011494779.1:569878-586407 GCF_000754665.1 Bison bison bison | reverse complement strand
CCGGGGAATTTCCCTGGCAAGAATACTGGAGTGGGTTGCCATTCCCTTCTCCAGGGCATCTTCCCGACCCAGACATTGACCCAGGTCCCCTTCATTGCAGACAGATTCTTTACCATCTGAGCCACTAGGGAAGTTGCTGTGGTCTACACAGTTTTAAGACATAAGCTTTGCCATATAACAGTCTGTCCTTATGGAAGCCTTTCCAGAGTAAGAATTCTACACTTTCTTTAACGCTGGCAAAAGATAGAAGTCCTTATGGAAAAGGATGATAAATCTAACTACATGTAAAAATATCTATATAAACCATAAACATCATTCAAAATAAGCAAAAAAAAAATTAGGAGAAAACTTTTGTAAAGAGACATAACAGAAAAAAGGATTAATATCCATGATCTGAAAGGGTCCCTGCAAATCAACCAGCAAAAGGATAAGAATGGACAATTCACAGAAGAAATGACTGATAAATAGAAAAATGCTTAACAGTACCCATGGTTAAAATCTTAAAGTCAAAAGTGAAATAGTATTTCACCTGATAAGCACAAATTTTAATGTGAAAAAAGATATTGAGGATGAAGTTGTGGGGCTAATAGTAAGATTATAAGTTAGGTAATATTATTTGAATCAATTTAGCAATATTTATCTAAATTTAAAATATTCATTTTGACCTTGCAATTACAGTACCAGGGATTTATTCTGGATAAACGCCAGCATAATAAAGCAAGAAATAGAAATTATATGGTTGATCACTACCACCTTGTTTGCAATTGTTTAAAAAACAAACCAGGAATCATCTAAATGTCTATGAGGCCTGATTAAATAAATGAGCTAATCATAAAACATTATGATGTCATTAAAAACAATATCATAGATCTGCCAAAACAGAAAGCTGTCCAAGATACATTATTAAGTGAATAAAAAGTTACAAAGCAATATTTGTCGCATGGCATTTCTACTTGTTTTGTAACATACAGAAAAATATGTTATATAGTCTTAGAAATTTTCTATAATTTGCAGAAAAGAAATGGTACTTAAACAGGAAGAGACAAGCGTACTTCAATTCCCACCTTAGAGTTTTTTGTATTGTTAAAGAATTTTCTGGTCTTTGCCATGAGCAAGCACTGCTTTGAAAAAAAATTTTAACATGTGACATGCTATATTTATTTTAAAATCACATACAATTTGCAAAAGCAAATATTGCCAGTCCTTTGCAACTTTGCCAATCGCAAACATGAATGAAGAAGAAAAAAAACAAGCCCAAAGACCTGCACTGAAATCCTGGGTTCATTTCTCAGTCACATTGTCTCCTGGCCGACTTCGCTGACACTGAGCCAGTCGCTTCACATGTTAAAGACAAGAATCATGGTAAAGATTCAATGAAATAAAGTAAAGGTGTCATGCTCAATTCGCAGCATATGTCACACCTTGAACAAACATTAGTTTCTTTCCTTCTTCCTAAACCATATCAGAGCTCAGAAAAAGCAGCAGCTCAGGGTACTGTCAGCAGACTCTCAATTGCTGAAAATTCTGACAGGAAAATAGAGATGCTTCCAAATGTTGAAGGGACTTGAGTTTCTATGTCACCCTAAGTCCTGTGGCCTAATCCCAGGGTATTGATTCCCATCCACACACAGATGACTTTAAATGTAAACTTCCAGTATCATCCTCTGCCTTCAGTCCCAGTTTTACGTACAACTGCCAGACGACAATGCTGTGATATCTCAGAATCTTAAACATCACATGAATCTTACACCTGCTCTTGCTCTGGCCTCTCCATCTCAGTAAATGGGCCCCCACCCCCGAATGTTTAAACCCAAAACATCACTGTTTCCTTTCTCCATCCTTCAGAAAGCCTCGACTCTTCATCCAAAGCACAGCCCCAATCCACTGTTTCTCTCCATCAGTATAGCAACCTTGTGATTCAAACCAACCATCATCTCTCCTGGATGTCTAAGCATTCCAGTCGACTTCTCTGCTTCCCCTCATAAAAGTTCTCCACGTCATAGTCACTGTGGCATTTTTTCTTTTTTAATAGGGGTTTGTTGTTATTTTATTATAGTAGTTTGTATCTGCTAATCCCAGATTCCTAATTTATCCCTCCCCTACCCCTTTTCCTCTTTGGTAATAAGCTTGTTTTCTATGTCTATGAGTCTCTTTCTGTTTTATATATAAGTTTACTTACATCATATTTAAAAAATAATTTTATTATTTATTTTTGGCTATGCTAAATCTTCGTTGCTGCACAGACTTTTTCTCTAGTCCCCAGTGAGTGGGGACTACTCTCCAGTTAACAGTACACTGGCTTCTTGCTGTGGCTTCTCTTGTTGCAGAGCACAGGCTCTAGGCACATAGGCTTTAGCAGTTGCAGCTCCCAGCTCTGGAGCACAGGCTCAGCAGTTATGGTGCATGGGCTTAGCTGCTTCACAGCATGGGGGGGCATCCCAGGCCAGGGATCGAATCTGTGTCTCCTGCATTGGCAGGCAGATTCTTTAGCACTGAGCCACTAGGGAAGCCCCTGTATCATATTTTAGATTGCACATATAAGTGATATCCTACAGTATTTGTCTATATCTGCCTGACTTACTTCACTTAGTATGATCATCTCTAGGCCCATCCATGTTGCAGTGAGTGGCATTATTTTATTCTTTTTCATTACTGAAACATAACAGAAGCAGAAAAGATTAAGAAGAGGTGGCTAGAATACACAGAAGAACTATATAAGAAAGATCTTAATGACTCAGATAACCATGATGGTGTGGCCACTCACCTAGAGCCAGATATCCTGAAGTGTGAAGTCAGGTGGGCCTTAGAAAGCATTACTAAAAACAAAGCTAGTATAGGTGATGGAATCCCAGATGACCTATTTCAAATTCTAAGAGAGGAAGCTGTTAAAAGTGCTGCACTCAACATGCCACAAATCTGGAGAACTCACTCAGCAATGGCCACAGGACTGGAAAAGCTCAGTTTTCATTCCAATCCCAAAGAAGGACAATACCAAAGAACGGTCAAACTACTGTACAATTGCGCTCAATTCACATGCTAGTAAGGTAATGCTCAAAATACGTCAAGCTCAGCTTCAGCAGCACGTGAACTGAGATGATATGACTCTAATGGCAGAAAATGAAGAGGAACTAAAGAGCCTCTTGATGAGGGTGAAAGAGAAGAGTGAAAAGCTGGTTTAAAACTCAACATTCAAAAAACTAAGATCATGGCATCCAGTCTCATCACTTCATGGCAAATAGAAAGGGAAAAAGTAGAAACAGTGACATATTTTATTTTCTTGGGCTCCAAAATCTCTGCAGATGGTAACTGCAGCCATGAAATTAAAAGACGCCTGCTCCTTGGAAGGAAAGCTATGACAAACTAGACAGTGTATTAAAAAGCAAAGACATCACTTTGCCAACAAAGGTCTATATAGTCAAAGCTATGGTTTTGAATTGGACCATAAAGAAGTCTGAGTGCCAAAGAACTGATGCTTTTGAATTGTGATGTTAGAGAAGACTCTTGAGAGTCCCTTGGACTGCAAAGAGATCAAACCAGTCAATCCTAAAGGGAATCAACCCTGAATATTCATTGGAATGACTGATGCTGAAGCTGAAGTTCCAATATTTGGCCACCAGATGTGAAGAACAGACTCAGTGGAAAAGACCCTGATGCTAGGAAAGACTGAAAGCCGGAGAAGAAGAGGGTGACAAAGGATGAGATAGTTGGATGGCATCACTGACTCAATGGACATGAGTTTGACCAAACTCTGGGATAGTGAAGGACAGGGAAGCCTAGCATGCTGCGATCTAATGGGTTGCAAAGAGTCAGACATGACTGAGCAACTGAACAACAATAGTATTTCATTGTACATATGTACCACATCTTCTTTATCCGTAAATCTCCTGATGGACATTTAGGTTGCTTCCATGTCTTGGTGATTGTAAATAGTGCTGCTTTGAACACTGAGGTGCATGTATCTTTTTTAATTAGAATTTTCTCCAGGTATATGCCCAGAAATAGGATTGCAAGATTATGTTGGTGTTATTGTTTAGAATCATGCCCAACTTGTGACACTATGGACTGTAGCCTGCCAGGCTCCTCTGTCCATGGAATTTCTCAGGCAAGGATACTGGAGTGGACTGCCATTTCCTTCTCCAGAGGATCTTCCCAACCCAGGAATAGAACTCACATGTCCTGCACTGTCAGGCAAGTTCTTCACCACTGAGCCACCAGGGAAGCCCTTGCAAGATTATATGGCAGCTCTATTTTTAGTTTTTTAAGGAACTTTCATACTGTTCTCCATAGTAGCTGTGCCAATTTACATTCCCATGAATAGTGTAGAAGGGTTCACTTTTCTCCACGTTCTCCAGCATTTACTATTTGTAGTGATGGCCATTCTGACCAGTATGAGGTGGCAACTCATTGTAGTTTTGATTTGCATTTCTCTAACAAGTAGCAATGTTGAGCATTTTTTTTTTCACATGTCTACTGGCCATCGGTATATCTTCTTCAAAGAAATGTCTATTTAGGTCTTCTGTTCATTTTGTGATTGGGTTTTTTTTTTTGTTAATGTGGTACTTTTTAAGGTCAAGTAGACTTCTCAGAACAATCCAATGGCCTCTCACAATAAGTATAATTAATCCCAAACTCCTCACTGTAGCCTACACGATCTTGCCTGTAGGCCGACACGATCTCCCTCCAGCCTACCTCTCCTATTCCTCGTCCTATGATCATGGGCTCCACATGGTTCCCCAGTTCATTCTGACTCATTGTTCCTTCTGTCTCAAAAGCTTTTTCTCCAGATTTTTGCAAGACTGACTCCTCCTTGCAATTTAGGCTGGGATTAAGTAATCCAGAGGAGTAGATACTAATCACCCAGTCTGGAGAGGCCTCCTGAAAATGAAAGTGAAGTCGCTCAGTCGTGTCCAACTCTTTGGGACCCCATGGACTGTAGCCTACCAGGCTCTTTCATCCATGGGACTTTCCAGACAAGAATACTGGAGTGGGTTGCCATTTCCTTCTCCAGAAGATCTTCCCAACCCAAGGATTGAACCCAGATCTCCCACATTATAGGCAGATGCTTTACCGTCTGAGCCACCAACAACCAGTGATTTTATTTTCTGTCATTTCCCCCTAAAATATTCACTTCACAAAAATAGAAATGTTTTATTCACTCATGGTTCCCTGTGCCTAGAACAGTGCCTGGCACACAGTGGTGACACCACAAATTTTTGTTCATTGGATTAATGATTTTTGTGGTTCCCGATGAATAGATCTAAAAAAGATCCAATTCTTAACTGTTGCCATAAAAAAAAAAGAAAAAACTTTATCAATAAAAGCTGGGGATTGATTTGTATTGATATTTATCTCAGGAACAGTGATTTTTTTTAGCATTTAAAACTAAGGTTTGAGTAAGAGTCAATATGAATGGTGAGAAATGACAACTGTTAACTTAAATGGCAATCAATATGTTTTCATTTAAGCTAATAATGAACAGTATGATTGAAAGTGTTTTTATTAGACCTTTCAGAGTATAGTAGAGTCACCAAGCTGGCCAAAGAACTCATCTAATCAAAGTTTTTATTCTCTCAGAACTCCAAGTTCAGTATAAGTAAACTTCTTAAAGCTGTTCATGAGTTGTCCGTGAGATTTCACTGTATCACAGATGAGGCAGCATTCTTAGAAGCTCTTTCAGTTCTTCTGTGATTCATCCCCTCGTTTGGTATCTACCATCTATACTTGCTTTTTTCTGACTCCTACACTCCAGTGAATCACATGAAAGAGAGGCTCCAACCTTACATTTGTAAATTGTACATCATAGGAAAAGGAGAAAAAACTAGAAAACTACCAAAATGCCAACTATAGTTGTTTCTGAATTATGGATGATTCATAAACATCTTCATTTTCTTCTGGATTTACCTTTTTTTCCTCAGTTAAGCAGTATTTTTCAAATTAAAAAATAACTTTTTGTTTTAATATCTATTATGCTATTTGCCCATATGGAATAAGAGTTGAAAAAAAGATTGAAAACTTAAAAGACAAATACTAAAATACCTTAATATAATGGAGAAAGTTTTCAGAATTTAAAATATTCTTTTTCAGTATCACAGAAACTACTTCTAATTTTTAATGTTGGAGAGAAAAAATTCTGCCTTATTCCTAGAAGTCATTTATCCCAACCCTCAAACTTGATCCAAAATTTATTACTAAGAATTTTCTTATCCATATTTAAGTCATACTTGCCTGACTTAGAGTCATAGCAAAGCATAAGATAGAAAACAATTCTAGTAATTTTGGTAAATTCAGAAAAGCATAGTAGTAGACCAAGAGTAGATGCTCAACAAACAAATCACAAGCCTTAAAAATGGGATGGTGCCCTTGCACATAAATGAATGTATCAGCCTCACGCTGAAATTATGGTACAGTCAAGCTAAGATCATTGCCAAATTCAAGGTATGCTATGTTTAAACATAACACATTCACCAGGAGCAACCGGACTTCAGTCCAAAAAGCACTGAGGCAGGAGCATAAGTCAACAACCAAGAGACACACAAGCCTCCCCAGGACACCTGTTCACCCTACCCTAGGAAACATTCAGTATGGAATTCAACAACGTGTAGGCCCTCATCCTGTAAGGCTGCTTCCCTAAAGATCTCTTCACAGGACAATCACGTCCCAGTCTGCATGCTATTTTAAATTTTTGCAACTGACTCAGCACTCCCACTGCTAATAAGTGCTGTAATCAGAAATCCTTTTCTTCTGGAAGAACAAGGGCAATTCAAACATCAGTTTATCCCCACAATCCAGATCTGAAAGCTAAAAAAGCACCAACTAGGCCCACATCTTCTTTAAATCTCAGAAAACATTTGCAGCACTGTGAAAGCAGTGTGATTCTAATGATAGAAAACTCTTTTGATGAATAATGCAGAAGCATCTGTCAGTATTTAGGAACCATCACTACTACTGACCACCTGAACAAGGGCATTCTAGGTAAATAAAATAACCAGAAGGACTCTTCTTTAAATATTCAATTCAGGCACATAAAAATAATCAACAAGGTTCATTTAACTAGAATCATATTTCCGACCAGTGCACCCTTCCTTTTGTTCTTAAAATTGGGGATTTGAGGTTTCAAGGCCACTCTAGCCAGGTTTATGCATCTAAAGCAGGCTTCAGTAGTTTCATAGCAACCATCAACTCTATCAGATGGTGGAAGGCCATCTTAGCAAATGACAATTCTTTGTTGAAAGAGCTATTTTTGGTGGCATAAACATACCAGTTACAAAAAAGCTACAAGTGGAAACCCCATGAAACCAGCTGATTTGTATTTATAAAGTATCCTATGCAAACCCACTGGACGCACACACTACTCCCTGTTCAGTTCAGTTCAGTCGCTCAGTCATGTCCAACTCTTTGTGACCCTATGAACTGCAGCACGCCAGGCCTCCTTGTCCATCACCAACTCCTAGAGTTCACTCCAACTCCCTGTATCTCTATCCAAACAAAAAAAGTCACATCTTCTTTAAATCAATTACCATGGTGTTGGAGAAGACTCTTGAGAGTCCCTTGGAGTGCAAGGAGATCCAACCAGTCCATCCTAAAGGAGATCAGTCCTGGGTGTTCATTGGAAGGACTGATGCTGAAGCTGAAACTCCAATACTTTGGCCACCTCATGCGAAGAGTTGACTCATTGGAAAAGACCCTGATGCTGGGAGGGACTGGGGGCAGGAGGAGAAGGGGCCAAAAGAGGATGAGATGGATGGATCACATCACCGCCTCGATGGACATGAGTTTGGGTAAACTCCGGGAGTTGGTGATGGACAGGGAGGCCTGGCGTGCTGCGATTCATGGGGTCTCAAAGAGTCGGACATGACTGAGCGACTGAACTGAACTGAAGTGAGTCCAGAATTCAGAATTATTCAGGGCAACTGAATCAAGTATCTATTACCTTCTAGGGCCATCATCATACCCGTGAACAAACCAGCTATAAAGCAGTGTGTATCACTGGTGACTAGATGGTTCCCAGTCCAAGCTGCAGTTTTATAATACAATTTTCTGCTTTTCATCTGTATTCTGAGATGACTAGACTGAATTCAATCTAACTGTGTCTCTATAAAGCCATGCCCATGTAGGCACTTTAAAATGCTTGATCACAAAAGACTTTTAAGGGTTCTGCTTAAAGGAAGATCTTACAAAAGGAAAAATAAACTCCCCTGTGGCAATTTACTTAAAGTGAGAAAGACAGGAAAGGAGGTAGGGAAAAATCGAGAGAGGAAGCAAGGAGGGAAAGGAAGACTTTCTTAAAGTTTTATCTGAGTTAAGGGAATCTTATGTAAACAGAAAAGGACAGTCAGCGGATGACCTATAATAGTAATAGTAAGAATCCTCGTGGAAGCAGCCCCCATTTGAATTTTAATGTAAAGCTTGATCTTAATATAAAGCTCCTTTCTAACTTGCCAGATACATAGGCAGACCTCGTTGCCCTAAGCCACTAAGACAACACATCAAAATTCTTTCCTAGAAAAGTCACTTTCACTTCTAGTGCTAACACTGCCAGTGACCACAACAAGCTACCATAAAATATTTTTTATGACCCTTTGTCTCCCCTCCCTTGAGTATGAAGAGCTGATAAGTATTTCCCTTTTTTTTTTTTTTTTTAAATAGTGGTCAGTTCTACTGACTGGTCCAGAGGAAAGAAAGGACAAGAGGTAGTAGAACATGAAACACGTCGCTCTTAAGGGTTGAGAGGGGTTTGGTGGTGATACCAAGAGTTCCCTACTGTCTGGATGCCAAGCTTCTCAAATGTGTCAGAGTCCAAAAACATAAATGACCTAAAAGTCTACATATTTTAAATGTCATAATCTTCCTGTTTTCTTATTGTCTGTCTCTCCCACTAGAATGTAAGTTCCATGAAGTTAAGAATTTCTATCTGTTTTACTAGTGCTATGTTCCCCATCTGTTGTTGCTGTTTAGTTGCTATTTGTGTTCAACTCTTGTGACTCCCTGGACTGTAGCCCACCAAGCTCCTCTGTCCGTGGGATTTCCCAGGCAAAAACACTTGAGTGGGTTGCCATTTCCTTCTCCAGAGGATCTTCCCAGATCAGGGATCAATCCTGCACTGGCAGGTGAATTCTTTACCATTGAGCCACTTGGGAAGCCCATATACCTGCCAGTAAACACTCTATAAATAATAAATCAAAAGACAAATTACAGCAGTCTCCATGCTGGTGCATTCCCGACTTTATTTTTTTAACTTAAGGGAAATGTGTATTTAGGGGGTTATAGGCTGAAAGCCATGACTTCTCCAAATTCCTGTGAATTGCCTAAGGTATCAGTAGTAAGCCTTAAGCAGACCTACAACACTCTACAGCTTATCACCATAGGGTTGCGGGAAAACTTTCAATATCAAATTAGCTGTTAAACCAATCTCACCAACCTTCCAAAATGATCAACCTAATTTCTTGGAATAAAAACAGCTCAGAGAAAATGGGACATTCTTGACCAAAAAAAGGATGCACAGTAAATCAAAGAGTCTGGCCAATCTCCCCTCGAATCTAGAAACGCGCAGTGGGTAGTGCCAGGATGGTGCGCCTGCGCTGTACATAGAGGGAAAACGGCGCTCGTTTGCGCCACCTACTGATGACCGGCAAATGAGCAATAGGCACGTCAAGATGGCACTGAAAAAGGTTTTAATATCTTCCCTGTTTTCCTATAAGCCTCACAGTGGTGAGAGGGGCTGAAATGTTGGGGCAGCAGGTCATCAGGACCAACAGCGGGAAGTGGGATGTTACTGAACACCGGCAGAGAAATGACGACTAAATGAAAGCCAAACGATTACTCTTTGTGGTCCAGAGCTGGGCTCACTGTCTAGGATGGGGCTCTGGGCTACAGAAAGAAGGCTCGAGAAAATGACTTCCAGTCGCCTTCAGAACTGCTGATTAATTAAGTAAGCAGGACCCAGGAGGTAGGAGAAAGTAGACTCAGCCCCTCTAACCAAAAACTGAACCAAACTTCATGCCAGAGAAAGAAAGATCACAGAAAGAGAGGGAGGGGTAGGAGCAGGGAGAAACACTCAAGGACCAACCATATCCATAATGTCAAATCTCTCTAAAGGACAAAGGAAGCACTGGATACCTGGGGGAGTCTTAAACCGTTTCTGTCTTTATCTGTACAGCTGAAATATTCCATTTGGAGAGAGTGTGGTTCAATGGTAACAGCATGGATGGTAGAGGCTGTAAGTCTCTAAATGACCTAACTTCTCTGGAATCCCTTCCTTTGATGTAACAGAGAGTGAAAATAATGGTATCTGTTTTGTGGGCTTCTTGCAAGGATTAAATGAATAAGTGCTTGGACTAATGCCTGCCACATAATGTCAGATTTTACAGTGCCGTTTATTTCATAATTTTAAAAATTAAAACTTCCCAGCTCTATTACCACTTCTCAAACACTCCAACTCCCAAAATGCCTGGTAATGGTTCTTTTTGCACCACAAGATATTTCTCCAGCTGCAAAGCTTCTATCTTCCTCCGGTATTTCAGTAAACTTTAAAGGCTGAGAGCAGAGTGCTCAGGGCCAGGGGTGGGGGAGAGAAAGGAATGTGCAAGCCTTCAGTCAGAGCTTCCAGCAGTTATTGATAATCCAAATCTTACAGCCTACTCTGAGAGCACCGCTTATACTGTGTGCTTTCCTTAACACTCCAAACAAAAGATGAAGACTTGATTTTTAACCTGCTGCTGCTGCTGCTGCTAAGTCGCTTCAGTCGTGTCCGACTCTGTGCGACCCCAGAGACGGCAGCCCACCAGGCTCCCCCATCCCTGGGATTCTCCAGGCAAGAACACTGGAGTGGGTTGCCATTTCCTTCTCCAATGCATGAAAGTGAAAAGTGAAAGGGAAGTCGCTCAGTCGTGTCCAACTCTTAGCGACCCCATGGACTGCAGCCTACCAGGCTCCTCTATCCATGGGATTTTCCAGGCAAGAGTACTGGAGTGGGGTGCCATTGCTTTCTCTTATCCAACCCCAAATATTATAAATGCCCTATATCACCAAACAAAAACATCAGCTGCGGTGCCTCTTGTTTTTATGACATGTGCCAGTGCTTAAATGTCGGACTTGCAGAGCAAATCTGACAGAGGTCTGTTTAGTCATTGGGGCTTTTTTACCTGCAAGTCTAGGAGTTTCCACCTATTGGAAAAACAGGCCCAGGGGCAGAGCACTACTTGGAAAACTGATTTTTTAAACATTAATCAATTTTTGTTTTTCCTTAAAAATTAACTCATTATTAAAATCTATGCATTGAACTACTCCTAAATTACTCTGTGTAGATGCTTTGGGCTGCAAACTAGAGAAGGACCAACTACAAATTGCTTAAATAATAAAGAGGATTCTTTTTAAATCCTGCATAGTAATTGTGAAAGGTACTAACATGTTTAGTTCATTTAGCAGTTTAATAATTCACTATAAAATCCAAGTTTCTCCCTAAACTGATAGGTTACCAAATGTATAATAGCAGCTCCAGGCATCATGCCCTCCTATTATTTTACCGTATCATTTGAATAGGAAAGAAAATTTTCTCCAAAGTGCCCTGATTTTCTTCACATCTAATTGGCCAGAACTGTGTCATATGTCCCTGCCTACAACCAATTATTCAGAGGAAACTGGAGTAACCAATCTGATCAAGACTCACCCAGACTGGGCAGATGCTCAGATTTCACTTAAATAGGATTAATTGATCTGATTGAGGCTCTCTCAGAAAAAAGGAAGTTGTTTTAGGCAGCAATATTGATATAACAAATTTAAGTCAGGATACAATTCTCAGAGATTTCCTAAACAGGAACATCTAGCCATGATGTAACCTTTTCAACTTCAACTAAATAATTAGATTCAATGTCTCAAAGTAATCCCAGGACCCACATTGGTCTGTAAACTGGTTGTGATGGGTCCAAAATGAGATAAGTGCAGAAACGGAAAGAATTTAGCACGTTTATAACATTTGGCAGATTTTATATCTGTTAAGCCTAATGAAAATTTGGAACTTGTCTTTTTTATGCCTTGGTTTTTATTTTTAATAATTGATTTTCACTGTATTCTATGAAATTTTGAGTCTATGATGGCCTGAAAAAAAAATAATAACCAAAATAGTCATTCAACAGAGATAGATTGACCTATGCAACATGTCTAACTTTACTTTAAGTGTTATACCTAGAACAAGTTAAATTTTACCTTCAACTGCCGTAACAAGTCTCAGCAGCTTTTTCCTCTAAAACTGATTAAGGTCTAAGACTTTGAGAGCTAAATTTGTGACCTGAACATTGTAAAATATACTTGAATGTAAAAATTGAATTAAAAAAATAAAACTGGCTAGGACTGTTGAGCTCTAGGTCAGAAGTCCATTACTTTGTTGGCTAGTCAGTTCTAGAAGAGATCAGACCTTTAACTTTGGCCAGCCCCTGGATACATCAAGTAAAAGGGGAGCAGAAGAGAGTTGTGTATGAATTTGAGCAGGTCAGTATTACTGGAAAAACCTGTTATGTCCCATCCTAACACAAGATGAAAAGAAGTCCTTTGGATAAGCAAAATGCCACTGTCAGTAAGGACTGGCTTCAAAGTTCATATCACTCCTTCCTTCAAACGAGAAAATCACCTACATTCAATTAGCACTTTAGCTCCTCTCCTGTGGAAAATGTTTTGTAAATATATCATCTTATACTTATTTTTCTCAAACAGAAGTCACATGAATTCATTCTTGCACCACTCGATGAAGGACAGACCTATAGTTAATGCTGAAAGTAGGAGACTACCTTTGCCATAATTAGTACATATCAGTAGTACATTTTTCTTTCCAGCTACTTGAATATGGTTATGCAGTAAATTTAAAGTAAACTTTAAAATCACCAACTGCTGAGAAAACATTCCACCTCAAAATGTATTCAAATTGGGCTCGTGAATGGTATCTTTATGAAATTATTAACATACCATCTTCATAGGAAAAGCTCCCCACCATCTTTGAGAGCACTAACCAGGGCACAAAGGAAACACGATGTCCAACAGTTAAGAAATCTAGTCTGGGACTTCCCTGGCGGTCCAGTGGTTGGGATTCCGTACTACTACTGCAGGCGCCACGGGTTCCATTCCTGGTTGGGGAACTTAAAATCCCATATGCCACAAAGTGCAGCCAAAAGAAAAAAAGGAAGAAAAAAAATTAAAAAAGAATTCTAAACTGATTCTCAGACTGAAGCTTGAGAGTAAGGATCATTCTCAGCTTTAGCACATCTACTGATGCCATGTTAGTGAGTTACACTTTCTTCTCCCTATGTATTTCCCATTGGTGATCCTGGCACAGCTCTCCAAATGATTTTTTAGGTATTCAATTTTAAGAACACAAGAGTAAGGACACTCCCTCCCTCACTGCAGGAGAAGGCAATTTCAAATATTTAACAAATAAGTTCACCAACATGTGTCTTTGTAAGGGTTTCCTACTTTTCATCCACTGTCATTCTAAGAAATAGTCCCATGATATAACCCCTCAACAGTTCCCATATTGAACTTTAAAAATACAAGTTTGTATCTTTAACCATGGACAAGTCCTCCCACCAGTAGGACTGTGACTTCATTTTGGACTTAGTCAATGATGTTTCTGATTTTTCTCTTTGAGTGTGAGTATTTATTTGTGAAGTCTTGAACTCTGAAATACCTCCAGCTCTAGAAATGATTTGGGCAAGTTGCCATGTTCATAATCGTAAATCCTCCAGCTTCTCAGATTATACAAAGTCTCTTGTTATTGAGTTAATCTCAAACTCATAATGTCCTGCAATAAAGCTGTTGGAAATTTTCTGTTTTTCCAACATGTCCTTTCTCTTACACATACAACAATGAGTTTAAAAAAGCTTCCCATATATCAAAGGCATCTGTACAGGCAAATGATTAAAAAGTCTGACTGCCTGCTGCAACACTGGAACAAGATCTGGGAGAAAACATTAATGAATAAAGGATTATAACCCTGGACATGCAAGTAAATGCAGCTTAAATACATACCGTTAATTTCCTCAAAAAATAACCTTTAAACTAGACACAATTATATTCCATGCAGCTCTATATTATAGCAATTTAAATAATTGAGATAACTAATAAATATGTATTAAAATGAATACATTTTCAAAAACACAAGATATATCACCTGGTTGAAAAGGCAACTTCTTGGTGGCATTAGGCTTCCCATAAATAAACTACATACAAGGCAATCACAGTCCTCGATACCAAAGACAAAGCCCAAGTCTATTTGAAGGCATCTGAGGATAATTGGAGAAGGGAATCAAAGGTGGGATATCTCAAAGAGCTCCCTGTGTTTTTATCTGGGAACCCTTTGAACACTCCCAACCTGCAAAATGGCAGCCTGTTTTCACAGCCACTACTAACCCTGGGACCAGTGCCCAGGCTCAGTGCACCAGTGAGCCCATCTTCCTCTTGTCCATTAGATTCATTTTCCCAGGAACTTGCTGTAGGGCCCATGAAACCAGTTTCCATCTCTGCTGAACACTTGCAGTGAAGACCTAAACTAGGAGTTGTGAGATGGCCATTTCCTCCAAGTCAAAGCAGAAGAAGGCAGTCTACAGAAAAAGAGAATGAGACAGGGAGTAGGAAAAGCCACGGAGATGAGAATCGGACCTCCAGAACTGCCTGTACTCCTAGCTCCAGTCTCCTGTGACACCTAGCCATCAGTGAGGTTCCTTGAGCTGACTCAATAGTCAAGTGAGTGAAGTTGCTCAGTCGTGTCTGACTTTTCACAACCCCATGGACTATAGCCTGCCAGGCTCCTTCATCCGCGGGATTTTCCAGGCAAGAATACTGGAGTGGGTTGCCATTGCCTTCTCCAGGGGATCTGCCTGACCCAGGGATTGAACCCAGGTCTCCTGCATTACAGGCAGACTCTTTACCATCTGAGCTACCAGGGAATCCCCAGTAGCCAAGATGTCTATGTAATAAAATGTGTGTAGAATAAGAATAAAAAAGAAAAAGGATGCAGTGCTGGGCTGGACTTCCTCTGAGGGCTCTGGGAGCCACTTAAGGGCTTTAAGCAGAGTGACTCATATTTGGGAATCATCTTTACAAACACCACCCTGAGAATGGGTTCCAATGGAGCAAGACTGCAGTGAAGAGGGTTTTGTGATAGTTTAACAGTGCACGGTACCAAGGAAGTATCTGTTGCTAATGTGCAATGCTGCCTGCTGGCATAATTTAAACAGATAGGCTACTTCTTTTCAAAGGAACATGTTTTATGTAAGCTCTCTCTAAACACAAAACTCGTTCTTTGTCACCCCAGCACAATGAGTTATTAGAATGTTAGTCTAAATCTTTATTAGTGTGTAATTAAATCATTAGGATTAGAGATTAAGTCACCAGAGTCTCCATTATTCAATAGTGCTGTATTTTGGAATCGCCCAGAAAGAATATCACTCTACTGCTTTTAGCAGATGCTAACATTTCTTCCTGAATGTTGTTGTTCTCTTTCCTAAGTTTTTCAAAGTAATTTCAACACATATATCCATATAGTAATACTTGGTGGCAGATATTTTTACTAATTTCACAGGTTGTCCCTAAATCCCTTAAGACTGGGGGCTTTGTACACTTCTAAATATAATGATTGTTAAGATGGCTTAGAGAGAGGGAGAACACAGGGGAGATACTGAAATGGGGACCATCGTGGCTCTGCAATAAACATGAACTTCACTTTTTCTACAATTCAAGATCTACAGCAGGTGCAGCTCATGGAACACATTTTAAAAACTGATTTTCATGCTAAAAAATAAATCACGAAAACAAATATTTAAGATTCTTTCACTGCCACTAACATTTATCCTTTTTAATTAGAAATGTTGAGGATTCAAGTCAATGTTTTCCATAACTTGTCCTTATAGAATTTTGTTCAGAGTTAAATGGCCAGATCTGATGTTATACTGACTTATATTTCTACCTGTTTAATAAGCCCAAATACTCCCTAACTATGCTTGATCCATTCTGAGGTCAAAATTTGGGGCAGGGGCGATCTTCGTCAAATCTGAAGTTTAGGGCACCTAAATCTTGCTAACAGAAAATTCATACTAAACCTTCCCCCAAAATCTGTTTTATTCTGGCAGAAAAGTTATTAAACACTATCAGCCAAAAATTTAATAAAACCACTAATTCAAAGGCCAACTACCCAAGGGTGGTATATTAAAAAATGGGTCAAGTATAGTTCTTTCCAGTTCTAAGAATAGTGAAAATATTAATACAATAATAAAAAAGAACAGCTAAACTTTATTGAGCCGTTAACATGAACTCACAGGGCACTATTCACAGTGCTTGGCATGGCTTCCAGTCATTTAATAATCAAAATAACCCTATGAGTAGTACTATCATTATTCCTATATTACAGCAGAGGATACTGAGGCATAAATAAACCAAGTAATTTCCCCAAGGTCACACAACCAAGAAGTGGTGGAGTAGGATTACAGCATCCACACTGAGCTACTTTCCAAGACTCACGTACTACCTTGGGTTTAAAAAAAAAAAAA
>NW_011494779.1:562420-569778 GCF_000754665.1 Bison bison bison | reverse complement strand
AAAAAAAAAAAGGGGGGGGGGGCACTGAATTCTTTAGTACAATGACAGCAGAAAGAAAAAATATTCAGGATAAATTGCAGGCTTTTCCACACTGTCTCCACCATCACTTTCACTGAAAAAAGCCTAAGGGACTCCACTTGGCAGTAGTTTCTATAGCCAGTTTTAAATAGCCAATTTTAAAGAGACAAATGTATAAATAAACAAGTGGCAACCTCAAGACTTTATGTATTAAAATTACATTCAATATAACATTCCTAGGGCACCCAGAGGTGAAGGGCATTTCCCAGGTAAGGATCTCCCCCAAAGCCAAGAGGTCAATAGCAGGTCACAGAGTTCTTTTGAAGACATGACCCAGGCTTTTCAAGGATACCCATACACTTAACTCAATCACACATACCAGTGACAATCACACAGCAAAGAGCCAAAATGTCAAAGAAATCAATGAAGTATGGTCAACTATTTGGATTGTCCCCATTAGTATTACTGTTCATTTCAAAATAACAAGTTAGACCATTATTTATCAATGGTCTGTATTCATGTGGAAACAGATGAAATCCCCCCAATTTTTCTTAATGCACAAGAATATCCTTCCACTAACAAGATTCATCTAGTTTGTGTAGTGGAGGTTGGGGGAAACTCCAGTAACCAAATGTTAACTAACTTGAATTTAGCTCACCAAAATTTTTGTTTTATGGGACTGTGGTTTAAGAATCACTAATCTAAAAAGCTCTTCTTATCCTTTGTGATTAACCAATTTATTCTAAATAACTGCCTGCCATGCTAACTCGTAGAAAATTTAGACTTTCCCCTTATCTCTTCTAGACATTAAATTCATGTTTAGCTTTTTAAATAAGCAGGGAACTAGACCTAAATGTAGAAAAAAGACCAAACGGTCCTATTTTCTGGTTTAGGGAGATAAGGCTTTAGGCAAACAGGCCAAAAGAAAAAAAAAAACACGATAATTAGCTAAGCCAATTACAAAATATAGACAGAATGCACAAGTATTTTATGTCCATTTTGGATGATGTCAGGCACTTGAATGAATAATGGAAAAAAAATTCGCATGAAAAGCTATTCATATACGGGCCTTTATCTATAGCATTTAATTTCTATGGGCATTTCTAAGTTTCTATAGTGTAGTGGTTAGGTCTTGCCCACCAGAGCAAAATCAGTATTCTCCACAGCCAGTCCCTCCCATCATGAAGCTTCCACACCTCTTATCATCATCCATCAGAGGGCAGACAGAATGAAAACTACAATCACAGAAAACTAACCAAACTGATCACATGGACCACAGCCTTGTCTAACTCAATGAAACTATGAGCCATGCCACGTAGGGCCACCCAAGACAGACATGTCATGCTGGAGAGCCCTGACAAAATGTGGTCCACTGGAGAAGGGAATGGCAAACCTCTTTGGTATTCTTGCCTTGAGAACCTCATGAACAGTATAAAAAGGCAAAAAAGTATGACACTGAAAGATGAACTCCCCAGGTCTGTAGGTGCCCAAAATGCTACCGAGGAAGAGCTCTAGTAGGAAAAATAGCTCTAGAAGGAATGAAGAGGCTAAACCAAAGTGGAAACAATGGCCAGTTGTGGATGTGTTTGGTGATGGAAGTCAAGTCTGATGCTGTAAAGAACAATATTGCACAGGAACCTGGAATGTTAGGTCCACGAATCAAGGTATACCAGAAGTGGTAAAACAGGAAATGGCAAAAGTGAATATTGACATTTTAGGAATCAGTGTACTAAAATGGACCGGAATGGGTGAATTTAGTTCAAATGACCATTATATCTACTACTATGGGCAAGAATCCCTTGGAAGAAATGGAGTAGCCCTCATAGTCAACAAAAGAGTCCAATGTGCAGTATTTGGATGCAGTCTCAAAAGCAACAGAATGATGTCTGTTCATTTCCAAGGCAAACCATTCAATATCACAGTAATCCAAGTCTATGTCCCAAGCACTAATGCCAAAGAAGCTGAAGTTGAACAGTTCTATGAAGTACAAGACCTTCTAGAACACCAAAAAAAAAAAAAGTCCTTTTCATCACAGGGGACAAAAATGCAAAAGTAGGGAATCAAAAGTTACCTGGATAAACAGGCACGTTTAGCCATAGAATACAAAATGAGCAGGGCAAAGGCTAACAGTTTTGCCAAGAGAATGCAGGCACTGGTGATAGCAAACACCCTCTTCCAAGAACACAAGAGACAACTCTACACATGGACGTCACCAGATGGTCAACACTGAAATCACACTGAGTATATTCTTTGCAGCCAAAGATGGAGAAATTCTATACAATCAGCAAAAACAAGACTGGAAGCTGACTGTGGCTCAGATCATGAACTCCTTATTGCCAAATTCAGACTGAAATTGAAGAAAGTAGGGAAAACCACTAGGCCTTTCAGTTATGACCTAAATCAAATCCCTCACGACTATATAGAAGTGACAGATAGATTCAAGGGATTAGATCTTATAGACAGAGTGCCTAAAGAACTATGGATGGAGGTTCATAACATTGTGTAGGATGTGATGATCAAAACCATCCCCCAAAAAAAGAAGTGCAAGAAGGCAAAACGGTTGTCTGAGGAAACCTTAAAAATAGCTGAGAAAAGAAGAGAAGCTAAAGGCAAAGGAGAAAAAGAAAGATATACCTATCTGAGTGCAGAGTTTCAAAGAATATCAAGGAGAGAAAAGAAATCTTTCCTAAGTGAACAAGGCAAAGCAATAGAGGAAAACAATAGAATGGGAAAGACTAGAGATCTCTTCAAGAAAATTAGATACCAAGAGAACATTTCATGCAAAGATGGGCAGAATAAAGTATGGACAATAAAGGACAGAAACAGGATGGACCTAACAGAAGCAGAAGATATTAAGAAGAGGTGACAGGAATACACAGAAGAACTATACAAAAAAGATCTTAATGACCCTGATAACCACAATGGTGTAATCACTCACCTAGAGCCAGACATCTTGGAGTGTGAAGTCAAGTGGGCCTTAGGAAGTATCACTATGAACAAAGCTAGTGGAAGTGATGTAATTCCAGCTGAGGTATTTCAAATCCTAAAAGATGATGCTGTGAAAGCTATGCACTCAATATGCCAACAAATTTGGAAAACTCAGCAGTGGCCACGGGACTGGAAAAGGTCAGTTTTCATTCCAGTCCCAAAGAAGGGCAATGCCAAAGAATATTCAAACTACCACACAATTGCATTCATTGCACATGCTAGCAAAGCAATGCTCAAAATTGTCCAAGCTAGGATTCAACTATACGTGAACCGAAAATTTCCAGGTGTTCAAGCTGGATTTAGAAAAGGCAGAGGAACCAGAGATAAATTGCCAACATCCTTTGGATCATAGAAAAGGCAAGAAAATTCCAGAAAAAAACATCTACTTCTGCTTCATTTACTACACTAATGCCTTTGACCATGTAGATCACAACAAACTGTGGAAAATTCTGAAAGAGATGAGAATACCAGACCACCATACCCTCCTCCTGAGAAATCTATATGCAGATCAAGAAGCAACAGTTGGAACCAGACATGGAACAGACTGGTTCAAAATTGGGAAAGGAGTATGTCAAGGCTGTATATTGTCACCCTGCTTATTTAACTTATATGCAGAGAACATCATGTGAAATGGCAGGCTGGATGAAGCACAAACTGGAATCAAGATTGCTTGCACAAATATCAATAACCTCAGATATGTAGATGACACCACCCTTACAGCAGAAAGTGAAGAGGAACTGAAGAGCCTCTTGATGAAGGTAAAGAGAAGAGTGAAAAAGCTGGCTTAAAATTCAGCATTCATAAATGAAGATCATGGCATCCGGTCCATCACTTCATGGCAAAAAGATGGGGAAACAATGGAAACAGTGACAGACTATTTTCTTGGGCTCTAAAATCACTGCAAATGGTGACTGCAGCCATGAAATTAAAAGACACTTCCTCCTTGGAAGAAAAGCTACGACCAACCTAGACAGCATATTAAAAAGCAGAGACATTACTTTGCCAACAAAGTTCCATATAGTCCAAACTATGGTTTTTTGAGTAGTCATGTATGGATGTGAGAGTTGGACCATAAAGAAGGCTGAGCACCAAAAATTGATGTTTCTGAACTGTGGTCAAAGACTCTTGAGAGTCCCTTGGACTGCATGGAGATCAAACCAGTCAAGCCTAAAGAAAATCAGTCCTGAATATTCATTGGCAGGACTGATGCTGAAGCTCCAATACTTTGACCACCTGATGTGTAGAGACAATTCATTAGAAAAGACCCTGACGCTGGGAAAGATTGAAGGCAGGAAAAGAATGCAGGATGACAGAAGCGAGATGGTTGGATGGCATCATCGACTCAACGGACATGAGTTTGAGCAAGCTCTGAGAAATGGTGAAGACAGTGATGCCTGGCATTCTGCTGTCCATGAGGTTGCAAAGAGTTGGACATGACCGAGCACCACCAACACCAGCACATGAACACCACCACCACCAACATCCAAGGTTATCACGCTCGCCTTACACAAGAAAGGTCCCCAGTTCGAAACTGGCCAGAAACATCTTTCCTCCCTGGAGTTTGTATTTGGGCCTCCCTGGTGTCTCAGATGGTAAAGACTCTGCCTGTAATGAGGGAGACTCAAGTTCGACCCCTGGCTCAGAAAGATCTCCCGAAGAGAATGGAAACCCATTCTAGTAATCTTGCCTGGAGAACTCCATGGACAGAGGAGCCTGGAGGGTTATATCGTCCATGGTGTTGCAAAGAGTTGGACATGACTGAGGGACTAACACACCCTGGGCATGTTAGGAAAACAAACTCTCCTGGTAAAATGATTCTAACATTAAGGCCCTAGAAATCACCTCATTCATGAAAATATACATTTTGGCTTTATTTTGTCAGGAATTTTCCTAAAAATAATGGCCCAAGAGATCAGAAACACATTTGCAAATTGTTTGTTACTGAAAACAAGTGGGTTTGATAGTCCACAATCAATCTACATAAGAAGCAAAAGAGCATGAGATTTCTTTTTAACTTCAGGCAGATACTGCCCATTGCTTATTCAGGCACACTTTAGCCATGTGCCTAGCTTAAAAACATTTCCCAGCCTCCTTTGCACATACAGGATACCAAAATTCATGGATGCTAAAGTATCTTATATAAAATAGTGTTGTGCAGTCATATTACTAGTTTCTGGCCAGTGTAATATAAGTGCAAGTCCGTAAGTGGATTTCCACTTACGGGGACTAATCCACTAGGGGACTAATTCAGTTAACAGGTACCCTTTTGTTCTTGATCCTTCCTGCTATCTGAATATAAATTATGACAGCTTGAACTACAGCAGTCATCTTATAATTACAGACTTCCTTGAACAAGAAACCTAGGTCTTTCCCTTCTCGCTTCTCTCTCCCACTTCTTCTCCATTGTATCATGCAGTGTAATACTTATGAAAGTCCTAACAATGTAGGGAAGCTTAGGAAAAAACCTGAAACCTGGAAGGGCACGGAGTTGCCATAACTGTACACTGCCTTCCCTCAAGATTTTTACATGTAAAAAAATCGATTCTTTTTTAAGGTGCTGTTTTTTTAATTTCATGTTATACACCTGGCCTTAATGGGAGTCAGCTTACAGGAGCTTACCCTGCCAGACAGTCAAAGTAACCATGACTCCTGATATTGTTGTATGATCTCTTCCCACACTAAACTAGGCAGTCTATAGCATATGGCAAAAGGGACCTGTGATTTCCAAAGCTAGGTCGTAAAAGGTCTGGCAGCTTCCAACTTGGTTTCATGGATTATTCCACTCTGGAGTTAACCAGTACCAACATCACAAAGCAACTCAAGTAGCCCGGTGGAGATGCCCACGTGAAAAGAAAGTGAGGTCTCCCTCAGCAAGAACTTGAGAACCATACAAGGAAAACACCCTGAAAGTGCATCATCCCATCTCAGTCAAACCTTCAGATGACTGTATTCTCATGAGACACCTCAAGCCAGAACCAGATATTCCTAAATTCCAGACTCAAAGAAACTATGAAAGGTAATAAGTAAAATAAATTACTTTGGGGTAATTTGTTATTGGCAATGAACAATAAAATGTTTCTCTATTGACATTAATCCTCCAGAATGCCCTGGTATTGTAATCTAGTGCCCATGAAATTAACCTTGAACTGCTCAAAATTACTTCATTAGTTATACTCAGTATTCACAGGGAATTGGTTTCAGGACCCCTGATGGATACCAAAATCCATGGATGCTCAAGTCCCTTATATAGTGTACTGCAGTCAGCCCTCCGTGTCTGTGGGTCCCACATCTGCAGACTCAACCAATCCTAACTCAAACTCCACTGGTACTGAGGGCTGAATGTATTTCTGCATTATCATTTTATTAGACCTACCAACATAAGCTCTATGAGATTAGGGATCTGTCTCATCATTGAATTTCCCCAATATATGCCACAGACATGAGTTTGAGTAAACTCTGGGAGATAGTGAAGGACAGGGAAGCCTGGTGTGCTTCAGGGGATCGCATGGGGTCACAGTCAGACACAATTTAGTGACTGAACAACAACAAATGCCACAGAACTTGGCATGTTCAATAAGTAGTTGTTGAATACGTGAACAATTAGATGTATGACTGAAGAATGAAGGAACAGTGTAGCCAGGTACTAAGGTTTATTTAGTTGAGTGATTTTCATTTTCTTCTCTCTTTGTCGTCTACTCCTGTCTGACCAGTGGCATGTTGTACAGGAAAGGGCCTGTCCAGTCCTTGATTGTTATCAGCCTCAGAAAAGATAATTAACTTGGGATCACATCCTGAATTGGTTTCCATTCCATTTTGTTTTGAATTCCAAATAAAAACCAGAGTCCCCTGGGATGGAGCCAGTGATGTAGACAGACAGGTGTAATCACAGAGGCAGCACCTTGTAGCACAGAAGGTAACAAACACAAAGCTACGGAAAGAGGAAGGGATGTGAAGGGTGGGGTCACACGGCCCCACTCCCCTGAGGCTCTGTCATCTCTCTAATCACTCTCTGTGATTTCTGGGGTCCAGAGCTATTTAATCCCCAGTTTAAGAAAATCTTGAGATGAATTAGATAAATCTAAAAGTACTATGTGAGAGTTGGACTGTGAAGAAGGCTGAGCGCCAAAGAATTGATGCCTTTGAACTGTGGTGTTGGAGAAGACTCTTGAGAGTCCCTTGGACTGCAAGGAGATCCAACCAGTCCATTCTGAAGGAGATCAGCCCTGGGATTTCTTTGGAAGGAATGATGCTAACACTGAAACTCCAGTACTTTGGCCACCTCATGCGAAGAGTTGACTCATTGGAAAAGACTCTGATGCTGGGAGGGATTGGAGGCAGAAGGAGAAGGGGAT
>NW_011494779.1:539553-562320 GCF_000754665.1 Bison bison bison | reverse complement strand
TGGAAAAGACTCTGATGCTGGGAGGGATTGGAGGCAGAAGGAGAAGGGGATGACAGAGGATGAGATGGCTGGATGGCATCACTGACTCGATGGACATGAGTCTGGGTGAACTCCAGGAGTTGGTGATGGACAGGGAGGCCTGGCGTGCTGCAATTCATGGGGTCGCAGAGTCAGACATGACTGAGCGACTGAACTGAACTGAAAAGTACTAATTCCAAAAAGTGGATATAAAATAAACAGTTTTTTGAAGGAGAAGGAAAACTATTTCCAAGAAAGGAAATTCAAATCTTGATTTTATGCTAAATCATATTTACTTTATTCTTATTTTATACCTTCAATTACAATCCTTAGATCAGATAAAGGAAAATATAGTTGTCCCTCAGTGGACACCAAAATCTGCAGATGCTCAAGTACCATAGTTGGCCGACCCTCTGTATTTGCGGTTCTGCAACCACAGAATCAACTAACTGAGGATCATTTGTAGCATTTATTGAAAAAAACCTTTGTATAAGTTGATTCACATAGTCTTAAACCCATATTGTTCAAGGACCAACTGCATTCACTTTCCGATATTCCCCTCTTTTGTTGCTAGGACAGCTGCTCTTTTTTTTTATTATGTGTTGGGGTATAACCAGTTAACAATGTGGTAATAAGTTCAGGTGAACAGCGAAAGGATTCAGCCATAGATATTCATGTATCCATTCTCCCCCAAACTCCCCTCCCATCCAGGCTGCCACATAATATTGAGCAGAGTTCATGTGCAATACAGTAGATCCTTGTTGGTTATACATTTTTAATATAAGAGTGTGTATGTCCATCCCTAACTATCCCTTCTCCCCATCCTTCTCCCCCAACAATAAGTTTCTTCTCTAAGTCTGTAAGTCTGTTTTGTAAGTTGATTTATATCATTTCTTTTTAGATTCTACATATGAGGGATGTCATACAATATTCCTCCTTTTCTGTCGGGCTTACTTCACTCAGTATGACAAACTCTAGGTCCATGTTGCTGCAAATGGCATTATTTTATTCTTTTTAATGGCTAAGTAACATTCCAGTGTATTTATGTACCACATCTTCTTTACCCATTCCTCTGTTGATGGACATTTAGGTTGCTTCCACATCTTGGCTATTGTAAACAGTGTTGCAATTAACATAGGGGTCCATGTATCCTTTCGGATTATGTTCTTCTCTGGATATATGCCTAGGAGTGGGATTGCAGAGTCATATGGTAGCTCTAGTTTCAGTTTTTTAAGGAACCTCCATACTGTTCTCCATAGTGGCTGTACCAATTTACATTCCCACCAGCAGTTTAAGAGTGTTCTTTTCTCTCCATGCCCTCTCCAGCATTTATTGTTTGTGGATTTTTCGATGATATCCACTCTGGTTGGTATAAGGTGATACCTCATTGTAGTCTTGATTTGCATTTCTCTAATAAGCAACATTGTTGAGCACCTTTTCACATGTCTATTGGCCATCTGTATGTCTTCTTTGGAGAGATGTCTATTCAGGTCTTCTGTGCATTTTTTGAGTGAGCTGTTTGTTTTCATGCTGTTAAGTGTCATAAGCTGTTTGTAGATTTTGGAGACTAATCCCTTATTGGTCACATCATTTGCAAATATATTCTCTCCATCTGTTGGCTGTCTTTTAACTTTGTCTATTGTTTCCTTTGCTATTGAAAAGCTTTAGAGTTAGTAGGTCCATTTGTTTATTTTTGTTTTTATTTCCATTATTCTTAGATACAGATCAAAAAACATACTGCTGTGATTTATGTCAGAGAATGTCCTGCCTGTGTTTTCCCCAAGAAGTTTAATAGTGTTTGGTCTCACATTTGGGGCTTATTTTTGTGTATGGTATTAAAGAATGATCTAATTCCATTTTTTTTACATGTAGCTTTCCAGTTTTCCCAGCACCATTTGTCTTGCCTCCTTTGTCATAGATTAATTGCCCATAGGTGCATGGGTTTATTTTGTGGTTTCTATCCTGTTCCATTGATCTATATTTCTATTTTTGTCAGACTGCTCTTTCTAAAAAAAAAAAATCAAACCCAAGCCAGTATGGTGGCAGCAACATCCTGCTAAGGGAACTCCTATGAAAGCTTCTGTCTGAATAGAGATTGGCCAACAAGCAGATAAGGCAAAATTCCATTTATTCTCAGCAAGGTATATAGCTCCAGACTCTAAAGGCAAGTGATAAAATAAGAGTACTTTTTACTGACACAGCACTTCATAATTTTCAAAGGACTCCTCCTACATGAATCTCACCTATATCCCACAGCAACCCTAGGAGATATAATGGATAGGAAAAATTGGGACTTCTTTTCTAAAGCTCCAAATCCCTATGTCTAACAGCTCCTAGATATCTATATCCAAGTATTCTAATACCCCAGACCACTTCAAACTCAACAGGTTATAACACCAAACTCCCCATCAATCCCATGGTCTTAAGAGTTCCTGGAATTTGTTTTAGAATTCTAGTATGTGTGGTAAGACACATAAATATGGAAATATTGTCATACAGGGATAAATTCTGTACACATTCAGCTCCCTGGAAACAGGAGGCAGTGTAGGGCAAGGGGCACAGAGGAAGGATCAGGCAGGGTCAGTCGGGAGGCAGAGGGGTGGGATGGGAGTCAGGTAATGGTGAAATGCAGGCAAGAGCCTTTACTGTGGTCTCACAGGATCAGGTCAGGCACGGTAGATGAATGTAAGTAATTTAGCAGACTGTGAGGCTTAGGGGCTATCCATAGTTATCTGGTGTCTGTGTGTTGAGTGATTAAGGCAGGTGAATAGTGGATAGAAGAGATTGATAAAGGAGGTGGTTGGGGTGACAATCGGTTGGTCTGTACTGCCCACACGTGAGTTTTTGTCTCTAGGAATTAGCTAACCTGGGAGGGACAGTCCCCCAGGATCAGTAAGGTCCCAGATGTGAAGCATCAGAATATAGAAAACAAAAAAGGATATGGTTAACACGCCTTCCTACACATTGTTTCCCCTCCTGATTTCAGTCTCAGGAGTGGGTGGCATCACCAACCAGCCACTGGCCCAAGCCAGACACCTGGTCACTACTGATTCCTCCACTCTGCTACACCACACGCCTCCTCTCTCCCTCCTCGGTCCCCTCACTGCTCAGTCCTTCATCTCTAACCCTGGCTGTCACACCATACTTTCTGAATGCTATCCTAGAAGCTAGCCAGCATTCTGGTCCTGCTTCACCCACCCCTTCCTCAGTCCTGACAATAGTGACCAATTCTACGTGCAGCTCTAACCACCTCACTCCCATGCTCAAACCCTTCAAAGACCTTTGTTTTATCTTTATAAAAAGCATGTGAAATTGTATCCTCAGCTCCCTAATTAAAGTTCCCCAGAATCCTTGAGTAAAACAAGCCTTCTCAGAAAAGCCCGCTTTTGCCCTGACACTCCCCCAAATGACCCAGAGGGTGAAAGTGTTCGTTGCTCAGTCGTGTCCAACTCTTTGCGACCCCATGGCCTCATGACCCAGAGGGTAAAGGCCACAATTCAGGAAACACAGGCCAAAGCAGAGACCCTAAATCAAGGCCTTCCTGGAGCAGCCTCCTAAGCAGACAACCTCATTTCCCACACAGCCTGCCTCCAGCCCCAAGTTCACCTTTGACATGCCACTAACTCTGAAAACGTAAACCCTGAACACATCTTGCCTCTAATAGTCTTTGACCCAATTTTGCTGGGCTGGCTCTACATGAAACAGTTCAATGAAGCAATGGTGTACAGGGGACATTACAATACATATCTATGGCGGTTTAAGACATAGCCATAAATTCTTTATCACTCCTATCACTGAGAAATCAAGTCCAACTCCCCACCTCTTGGATACGGCCTCACCTTAGTGATTCATATCTGACAATTAGAATGCAACACCAGAACAAATACCGATATGGAACCGAGACGCTCCTGCAGCTGTGCAAAATTAATCATCACCTTCGTTCTTGATTTACAACTCTTTCCAGAGAGTGAGACAATTTTATATAAATGCAGTATCATGCACGGCCAACCCCATTTGCTTTTCCTGTTCAGCAGGCTGAAGATATAAAAGCTGAGCTAATACAAAATGCATGTATTCTTAACCTGAGAGTCAATAAGGAAAATGAATGTGCTCTTCCATCCAGCAGAACAACAAGCATTTGTGCTCCTAACAATTTAAATAACTCCCTGCTCGCACTTTAACAGTCCCAGGATGAAAGATGCTTGCCGGCTTCATGCAAAAGTACTCTAAAGAGAATGTTCCTGGGGACAGCACTATCAACCAAGGCACATTTCCTAAACAGCTTTCTCCCAAACTTGCAGAATCTTTTAGATAGATCAAAGGACACAATTAACAGGAAATTGCATTTTCTTTGCAAATCAACAAAGTGGCCAATTTAGGAGATCAGAGAGAAAAAAGATGTACACAGAGTTTTAGGGAAAAAAATACGGAATCCAAAGGCTTCTGTTAAAGCAATGCCTATGTGATCTTTGACATGGAAAAGGTTTTAACAGCTGATCAGCAGACACTTTAATTCATCCCTTGCCCGCACTCTAAGATTTAATGAGAACTTTGAATGCCTTTTAAAAAAAAAAGAAAAAAAAATTTTAATTCCTGAGATAAGAGATGATTGTCTGAAGAATAAATATTAATTCTTTTATTCACTAAGCAAGTAGTTTTAAATATCTGTAGAATAGCTAGTCAAGTATTAAGAATTTCTGAGCCTAAGTCAGAGGTAGAGTCTTAAATCCTGGGCACTTAACCTGATCTCTTTCATTTCCTTAATACTGACCATCCTCACTATATGTAGTACAGGAATTCTGGCAGGGTTCTTGGAAGGAGCAGTTTGTGTATTCAATCTGCCAAGTTTACATAAAGGCAGTAAAAGAAGAATTTGTACATGTTCTCAAAGAGAAAGTTTGAAAATTTTACTCTTGGGTCAAATGACAGAAAAAGCATAACAAATCAGTGATACAGTCACCTAAAAGTCCCCCAGCCTTAGGAGTAAAGGACAGCTCTACTATACTGGCTCTGGAGACTTTATACAGAGGGTCACAGCTCAGGAATTTAACTCTAAGGAGCACGGGTGGTGTTCTTGGAGATTTCCTGATATCTAACCGCATCCCTCTTACATTCACCAAGTCAGATTAAAAACAAACAAAGAGGAGGCAGAGGAACCATCATTATAAGATGCTGGTAACCTTGAAAGGAAGAGAAGTCACTAAAAGGCAACTTCAGAGCAGGTGGGACCACTTACAGCCTAGGTAGGTTTACAGGTCTCTGGTCTTGCTATCCTTCCAGAAAAAGGAGACTCGTCCTTTGCAAAGGCCCCCGTTCCCTGGGGGACGTCAGCTTCCAACAGGGAGAAGGTCCTGGTCACATGTAAATTTCCCAGAGTGCCTCAGTTATTCATCCATTCTATCTGTCAACAAATAAAGTGTCCACTGTGTACAAGATGTATTGTGAGGTACTAAAAATACAATAATGAAAACGACATACAGAATTCAGCAAGAGTGATTGACAATACACAGCAAATTAGACAACAAATATTTGTCATAAGTGCTATGAAAAGAGCAGGGTATAAACAGAAAGCCAACAACAGAGGACCTGATGGAGCCTGGACTGCCGGGAAGGCTTCTCTATGGAGATGGCTTTTCATCTGAGCTCAGACAGAGCAGCAGGGAACAGGCAGGCGGGAACCGTGCAGGTGTGGACGTGGGCAGATCCAGGGGTGACCTCATAGGGTCTCTTAGGTCACACTAAGGATCTCGGTTTTCATAATAAGAGCAACAGAAATCCACTGAAGGCTTTTAAGTAGGGAGATGACATGATGAGGTTCCTCTTCTCTAAAGATCAGGACAGTTTGGCAGGACAAGAGTGAGGCTGAGAGGGGTAACTTACACAAGGGCAGAGCCGAGCTATGGGGGCTCATAATTTGGGGTCTTCTTCAACCAGCAGTCTTCACATATTTGTCCAAAGCTGATTTAGAGACATGTCTGCACCTGCTTGAAGAAAGCGAGGCAAAGAAGCCTGTCTTTCAGAGCCGCCAAATAATATCCTGATCAACAGAACAAACCTGCCCCTGAGCAGGCCTTGTCCTCTTTACAGGGAGGACGGGGACCATCTGACGAGCACATACCCTCAGGTAGCCCTGGCACATGTGGTGCGCTGGCTATGCAGGCTGTGTATAGCACAGTGTACATTCTATGCTACAGTACAGGGCAGCCCTGCTATGGGGCGGTGGGGGTGGAGACAGAAATTTTACCTCTTACCCCCATAATGTCATCCAACCCATTTTCTCTATCTCGTGTTTCTAGTCATATCACTCCCGTATCACAGGGCTACCCTGCTGACCCACCTTTAACCCAGATTTGATCCAGACTAGGATGACTGTATGGGAATGGAAACAAAGAGAACAATTCTTAAGTCTATTAGGAAGCAAAATCAATAAAATCAAAGACTTTGTGACACAGGGATAAGGAGGCATGGGAGAGGGAAGAGTCACACTTTTACAGCTTCCTAGGGTCCCCCTCAAAGAGTTCTTTACTAGCAAAAAAAAAACTGTCACATGACTAATAAAAATTTACACAGAGCCCTTTTTAACTTAAACCAATTTATTTTGGTTGTATCATGTGACTCCCACAACAGTCCTGTGAGACATGACAGGGTTAATCCTTGTTTCAAAAGTGAAGCTCAAAGATCACACAATTACATACAATTGCTAAAAAAAAAAAAACCCAAACCAAGAGTCTGAATCCAGACCCACCCTCTTGCCACTAAAGCACATTGCTTGTACATGATACAATAATCTAATACTGCCCCAGACAAGTACTCAGTGGACTTCTATTATCTTGGAGAGGCTGCCAGAGGAGATAAGCTGGCAAGCCTGCAGCAGGGGCTGCTACGGCCAGGAGGCTAGGGCCATCACACATCAAATGCTACTTTAGGGAGCTTGGAATTAGCCTCAAGTCTCTGAAGTGTATGTGTGTGTGTGTTCATTACTCAGTCGTGTCTGATTCTTTGCAACTCCACAGACTATAGCCTGCCAGGCTCCTCTATCCATGGGATTTCCTAGGCAAGAATACTGGAGTGGGTTGTCATTTCCTTCTCCAGGGGATCTTCCCTACCCAGGGATCAAACCCTGGTCTCCTGCATTACAGGCAGATTCTTTACCATCTGAGCCACCAGGGAATCCCCTAAGTCACCAAACTAGAGTGTTTCTTTTGAACTACAGAAGATATGGCAAAACACACTGAAGTCAGAATTTAAAAGAAAATGGCAAATATATTCTCAACATATGTGACAGATACTGCATTTGCCTCATTCAATGAGAAAGTCAATAAGAAAAGCACATACACTACCATATGTAAAACAGCCAGTGGGAGTTAGCTGTATGACTCAGGGAACTCAAACTAGGGCTCTGTGACAACAGTGGGGATGAGAAGGGGGGTTCAAGAGGGAGGGGACATATGTACACCTGTGGCTGATTCATGTTGATGTGTGGCAGAGACCAAGACAATATTGTAAGGCAATTATCCTTCAATTAAAAATAAATTTAAAATGAAATATATTTTAAAAAGAAAAAGATAAACCAATGCAAAAATGGTTATAGGACAGACAATATATAGAAGAGGAAATTACAAAGAAACATGAAATGATGCTCAGCAATGTTAATGTTTCCAGAAATGTACATTAAAACAATGATATTCCGCTGCTAGCTGATATCCAGTGTTGGCTAGAGTACTGGATAAGCAGGCAGTCTCTAAGACTGGGGAAATCTAGCCACATCTAAAAATTTTCCTGTTCTTTAAACCTGACACTTCAAAGCTCAGAGTTCACACACTCCACAAGGGTACAAAGGCATGTGTAAATGAATGTTTGTCATAGCTCTATTTGTAAGAATAAAAAAGCTAAACATCCATCAACAGGAAACTAGTTTCTTAAAATATGGTACAGCCACCATTATTGAAAACAGTTGTTAAACTGAACGAGGTAGATGTGTATTCAACAACATGAACATATATGTATGTGGGGGGGGGTGGAGGGGAAGAGAGAAGGAAGTAAAACAAAACCAGTGAAACAATGTATAAGATCATACATCTTCTTGTTAAGATGAAGTACCTTCTCATGTGCACAGGTATACACAAAACGGTCAACTGTGAAAACCTACAAAGGCTGGAATAGCCAGCGGGCAGCAAAGTAGCCTAGCTCAAAAAATGACTTTTCCTTTTATTTCATATACTTTGGTATCACTAAAATTTCCAGTGATAAGCAAATATCAAGTTTTTAAACTAGTAAAAATAAATACGAAAAGAACCTCTGGAGTTTAATGTCCTTCAGCAAGTAAATATACTCTGTTATTTCTCTTTACTTCTGGGTCACTTTCTGTTTCAGTGTGAAATTACTTACCTATTGATCTCACATGAAACATTAACAAGAAATCCCTGCTTTCTTCCTCCACTTTTATAGATAGGCAGATTAAATTGTTCCAATTATCTTCTCTGAAATGCTGCTATTTCTAAATTAGTCCTTGGAAATGATCAATTCTTAGTTAAGATAAACTAAAAGGAAATCTGAGTATCTGTTGGCCTCCATTTTTCAAGGCTCAACTTCCTAAACTTTCCTCTCTTCAGGAATCTCTAAAAATATGTGAGTTATGCCTCAGAGCCTGTGGATCCATGCAGTTAACCATGCATAACAAGCTTATTAATTTGACTTTCTTGCAAACATAATGATCTAATCATTCTAAACGAGCAGGAAGACAGAGCAAAGTCCAAGTGGGATGTTCACATTTATTTGACTGTACATCAAACCCTGTGATCTCATTTTTCCAAGCATTCCAGGAGCGTTGAGGCCACGACAGCCAGTGAGCTTTAATCACTCATGCTGCTCCGTCCTTCAAACAGCTAGAATGTTTAAAAGGCCCCACATTAAACTTCTTACATGAGATCATTTTATAGCTTGCTAATAATCTACATTTGCACAGCATCATTTATCTAATGTACACAAAGAAGCCAACATGGCCTAGATGGCTAGACACAGACTATTATCCACCAGAGTTCTGCACGGTCAGTAAGACAAATCCACACTCAAAATTCTGGGAGGCCAAAATCTCCCTTCAGATTAGCAAACGGAGAGTTCTGTTTCGTTTTTGGTCTGGGACCCTGTTGAACACATTCACATTTTCTGAGCCCGCTCTGTACACGGCACTACATTTTCAAGATCATGTATTCACCAAACATTTAGGACTAGACACTATCAGCCGTTTGTAGAGTGTTTATTATACACAGGAAGGTCTCTTTAAGTACTTGATCCCATTTACTTCTTACCGCTGCTTTCAGGCCACGCCCCCTCTCACATTTAAACCGAAGCACATACCTCCCCTTAGAGCACCTGCCACATCATCTGGCTGCAGCCCCGTATACCACCTGTTCGGGCACTTCCCCTGTTGACAGTTTCTGCATCCAGCTCCACCCCTACTTCTGTCATCATTCCTGCTGACACGGACTTAAAATTGGAAGACACACCCAAATCTGGCATTCTTGTTCCTGGATTTCCTCACTTGCAAAAATCTTGTCCTTCACCACCTCGGCCTCCCATGTCAGTGGTCCCACCCTAGGCTTCTAATTGTATATACTACTGTTCAATTCCTAAAACCTCCGTTCCGACTATATTTCCGCTTAGACTATCATCACCAGTCCTGTTTCGTTTCCTCCCTTCCTCTGTGATCCCAATTCTTTGACCCCACCGTTAGTTCTCAGTTTTTGTCTGTAAGATGTCCATAGTCTTCCTCGTGGCCCTCTTTACCCAGCGCTGGTTAGACAGTCCTGCATCCACACGGAATTCCTTCGCCTCGTTATCCCTTGCCCTGGTGAGCCCCTATCTCCACTTCTGCGCTTGCACTTGACTGGCAAGAATGAAATACAGGAACAAGGTCCATTTTTAAGGTAACACTCTCAGTTTTCAAATGGGCCCTCACTTCCTTTCTCAGTTCACTCTATCACACTCCAAAATGCCAGAAATAGGTAGAGAAATTACCCATTTCACCCACCATCTTTATCTAATGTCCACACACACTGCTTCCTCTCGCTCCTGCATCAATTTGTTTTCTCTGTACCAGATAATACGTAACAGTTTTCAAATGTACCATTAAGTGTCCCTTAAATATTCCACCCCTTGAGCCCACACTCCTCTCTGGTGACCACTCCATATCTCTATATATTTTTAGTAAAAAAAAAAAAAAAAAAAAAAAACCTCCCAAAAAAACAGTCATCTGTCTCTCTCTCCACTTCTTTTTTCCCACTTTTTTCTTAATCTGTTCCAACCAGACTTTTCTACCTCTCCACGGAAACCATGCTAATCAAGCATGCTCATGACCTCCATGTTGCCAAACCCGATGGCCATTTCTTACTACTCATTGTACTCACCTCCACAGTGGCATCTGACCCACTGACCACACCTTCTCCTTGAAAGGCTGGCCTACCATGGGTCCTGCACCACCATATTCCCCTAACATCTTTCATCTCGTACTGGCCAGTCCTCCTTGGGGCCTGTTGTTTGGTTCCTCCTTTCTCTGAGCTCTAAATCTAGAGAAACCTAGGGCTCAGTCTGTGCCCTTCTTTCACTCATTCCTGACAGCACTTAGAAAGTGACTGTGATTTTAAGTTTGCTGACAATTTCAAAAATGTATTTATCTACAAAGCTACAACCTCTCACCTATCAACATCTCCACCTAGAGGTCTAACAAACATCTCAATCTTAACATGTCTAGAGAAGAGTTACTGACACCCACCACCACCACCATTATTTGCTCTTCAGTCAAGACTTTCCATCTCAGAAAATGGCATCACCTTCACCCTATTTATCCTGGATAGTTCTCTTGCACATCCATATCCACTCAATCAGGAAGTCCCATCCAGTAAAACTTTAAAACATATTCTGAGTCTGATCACTTCTTATACAACATGTCCAGTTATCACTCCAGTTTAGACACCATCTTCTCATACAATAACATTGTAATTAGTCTCCCAGTTTCTCTCAACTCATTCATTTCATCTTCTGAGGTACAGTCCAAGAGGTCCCTCTAAAGAGAACTCTGTTACTTCTCCCTTAACATCCTCCAATGGCTTCCAGTTACTCTTAGGAAAAAATCTAAACTCCATGGTCTGACTCATGGCTACTTCTCTGACTCCAAGTCCAAATATTCCTTTGGCTCTTATATGGTCACTTTCTCACCTTATTCAGGATTCTGCTAAAGTGTCACCTTCTTGTGTCAAAAAAAGAAACACTAAAATGACCCTTCAGTAGAATTCTACTCCTTTTTTTAAGGAGTGTCACCTCACTATAAAGGCCTTCTTAGAGCCTTATATCTAAAACATTCCTGTTTAGTAGCTATTTCTCTCTGATACTTGGATCATTCTTGTACTTTCAGAATCTCTGCAGATGAAGGACTCTATCCATACATCCCAAGAAGAACAAATAATACCATGTATAACCCAATCCCAGAGCAAAGATAGGAGTCAGAGAAGATAGTAGAAATTTCAGTCTACATGTAAGTGATCAAATGCATGGCACAGCATAGCACAGCCAGTCCCAGAATCAGACGTCAATTGCATGAAAAGGGTAGCAGGAGGGACCTAGAGGTGGTGGGCAACAGACAAAAATCTCTCTCAGAAAGAAAAGGAACCATCTCAGAGGCTAGCAAACCCTAAGGGAAAAGAAAGGAAAGAAAAAAAATTTTCAGTAAGATTACTAAATAAATTTAAGAATGCAGATGCCATGGTAGAAAATGACAACAAAATAGACCAAAACCCACTCAACAAAAAGAAAAATGACAAGCCATAAATAAATAAAAAACTATAAAAGGAAAAGAATATTGAAACAGAGGTTATGTTTAAAATCCCAAAAAAGTCTTTTACCAACTCTAAGCAAATAAATCTGAAAACCTGGATAAAAGGGATAATTTTCTTAAAAAACATACCTTCTGCATATTGACCCCAAAACAGATAGTAAACATCAATTTTCATAAAAGAAATAGAATTATTCCCCCAAATAAACTACTGCTGAGGGTGAGATGTATGGAGAGAGTAACATGGAAACTTACATTACCATATGTAAAATAGATAGCCAACAGGAATTTGCTGTATGTCTCAGGAAACTCAAACAGGGGCTCTATATCAACCAAGAAGGGTGGGATGGGGAGGGAGATGGGAAGGAGGTTTAAAAGAGAGGGGATATAAGTATTCCTGTGGCTGATTCATGTTGAGGTTTGACAGAAAACAACAAAATTCTGTAAAGCAATTATCCTTCAATTAAAAAATAAATAAATTTTCAAAAAACATCACAGAAACATGATTTTATGGGGGAAATTCTATCAAACCTTCAAGGAATGGATAATTCCAATGTTAATAAAATTGCTCCTATGTTAATAAAAAGAGCAAACAAAAAGAAGAATAAATTGTCAACTTCATTTTATGAAGAAGATATAATACTGATACCTAAATTTAACTTTTAAAAAAACTGCAAAAAAAAAAAACCCTATAAACCTAACTTATGAATATGGATGTAAAATCATATATATAAAGTGAATAACAAAAAATATAAATTGTTTTAACAAGTGGAATTCTTTCCTAGGAATGTAAGACTGGTTCACTTTTTTTTTTTTCCCATTTATTTTGGAGTACAGTTGATTAACAATATTGTGATAACTTCATGAAATGGTTCACTTTTAGATATCACATATTCATTAATGTAATTCACTGTCTTAACAGATTTAAGGAGAAAAACCATACGATTATCTCTAGAAACACTAAAAGGACCCTCCGATAGAATTCAATACCATTCCCGATTTCAAAAAAGAAAAAAATACTCAGAAATTATGGATATGTGTGTGTGTCCCTCAATCCTAAAGTCAGCATCTTATTTAATAGGGAAACACTGGAATCATTTGACTAATGTCTGAAATGAGGCAAGGATGCTCATTATCTTTATGTACTATTATATTATAAGAGGCATTAGCCAACATAATCAGATAAGAGAAAAGCAACTAAAAACATGAAAATTAGATACAATTGTATTTCCTTTCTATTTGTAGATTATGCAGCAGTTGGACATGAATTTGAGCAAACTCCAGGAGATAGTGAAGGACAGGGAAGCCTGGCATGCTACAGTCTATGGGGTTGCAAAGAGTTGGACATGACTTAGCAACTAAACAACAACACACCTATAAAACCAAGGCAATCAAAGAGAAAATTTTAAATAACTTAGTAAAACAGAAACTTATGAGATTAAGAAACAAAATAGCATAATCTGCATATAGTCATATGGTAATCAGTTAGAAGATAAAAATGGGAAAGAAAATCCCATACATAAGCAAAAACAAAAATCTCCTTTTTTTCAGTGTTTCTGCAGATAAATAAATTGATTCTTAGTGCAAAAAAAAATAAACAAGCCGAAGTTCAGAAAAAGGAATTCTGCTTCTGACCAAGACTGAGTAACCTACCTTAAAAAAGAAAGTGAACAAAATATATGAAACAATAGTTTTCAAGACTTTAGCATAAAGGAGGAAAAATATCTTTTTCTTCTATCCATGTAAATTCTCAACTTGGAACTTAACATCAAAAGACAGATTAGCAAGACATAAACATATACATTTATTTAATGTAAATTTTACATGACATAGGAGACTTCATAAGCAAATGAAGACCCAAAGAAATGGTTAAAACCGAGTGTTTTTAATGCTAGGTCTTATGAAGAATGGAAAGTCATGGAGCAATATGAAGATAGGACAAAGTATGAGGTAAATTCGTTTAACTGGAGAAACCTAGCAAAGCCTGCTTGTTCCAATATCCTCTGTCCCCCTTTAGAAATAAAGCAACACTTTTCCTCTGGTTATATGGGCGCTTCGCACATAAAAAATTTATTAACCTGCTTCAGAGGAAGGTCAGAAAGTTTTTCTTAGGAAACACTTTCAAATTCATTGTAAAAGACCAGCATTACCCTGATATTAAAGCTAGACACTATAAAAAAATAAAACTATAGGCCAATATCCCTAATAAATATAAACACAAAAACTCTCAACAAAATATTAGGAAACCAAATTCAACAGCATATTATAAGGATCATACACCACAATCAAGAGGGATTTATCCATGGGGTGCAAGGATGATTTAACATACACAAATGTGATACACCACATTTAATAGAATGAATAATAAAAAAATAATATGAGCATTCCAATAGATGGAGAAAAAGCAATCAATAAAATACAAGATCATTTCATGATTTAAAAAAAAAAGGCTCAACAAATTGGGTATACAAGGAATCTCAACACAATAAAAGCCATATATGACAAACCTACAGCAAACATCATAATTCAATGGTGAAATATTGAAAGCTTTTATTCTAAGACCATGAAAAAGACAAGTATGTACACTCTCACTACCCCTATTCAAAACAGCTCTATAGACCCTAGTGAGCGCAATCATACAAGAAATAAAAGACATCCAAATCAGAAAGAACTAAAACTATCTGTTTGCAGAGGACATGACCTCACACATAAAAAAGTCCTAAAGATGCCACCAAAAAGTGGTTAGAACTAAACAATTAGTTAAGTAAAGTTGCAGGATACAAAATCAACATATAGAAAGTAGTTGTGCTTCTATACACCAAGAAAAAAATTTTGAGAAAGAAATTTTAATAACAATTCCATTCATGATATCATCAAAAACAATAAAATATTCAGGAATAATTTAATGAAGGAAGTGAAAAATCTGTACATTGAATACTATAAAATGTTGATAAAATAAATGGAAAAATACACAAACAAATGGAAAGACACCCCATATTCATGGATTAGAATAATTTGTATTATTAAGATAGCTATATTACCCAAAAAAGTCTATAGATTCAATTCAATCTCTCAGTTCAAGTTCAGCTCAGTCATTCAGTTGTGTCTGACTCTTTGTGACCCCATGGACTGCAACACACCAGACTTTCCTGTCTATGAGCAACTCCCAGAGCTTACTCAAACTCATGTCCATCAAGTTAGTGACGCCACCCAACCATCTTATCCTCTGTCATCCCCTTCTCCTCCCACCTTCAATCTTTCCCAGCATCAAGGTCTTTTCAAATTAGTCAGTTCTTCGCATCAGGTGGCCAAAGTATTGGAGCTTCAGCATCAGTCCTTCCAATGAATATTCAGGACTGATTTCCTTTAGGATGAACTGGTTAGAATTCTTTGCTGTCCAAGAGACTCTCAAGAGTCTTCTCCAATACCACAGTTCAAAAGCATCAATTCTTCAGCGCTTAGCTTTCTTTATAGTCCAACTCTCATATCTGTACATGACTATGGAAAAACTGTAGCTTTGACTAAAAAGTCCAACAATTTTTTTCTCACAGACCTAGGGAAAACAATCCTAAAATGTGTATAAAAACACAAAAGAACCAAAACAGCCAAAGCAATCTTGAGAAAATGCAACAAAGCTGGAGACATCACTTTTCCTGATTTCAAAATATATTACAAAGGTATAGTAATCAAAATAGCATGGTACTGGCAGAAAAGTAGACCCATAAACCAATGGAATAGAATTGAAAGCCCAGAAATAAATCTTCTCACATATGGCCAATTAATATTTGCAAGATGGCAAAGAATACTCAACAGAGAGAGAATATTATTTAATAAATGGTATTGGGAAAACTGAATAACCATATGCAGAAGAAATTGGATCCCTATCTTATGCCACTCACAAAAATTAACTTAAAATGGATTAAAGACTTAAACATAATAACTGAAAAAATGTGAAACTCCTAGATCAAAACTAGGGGGCAAAGCAATAATTTTTTGGATTTAATACTAAAAGCATAAGCAATAAAAGCAAAAATTAGTAAGCAGCACTATACCAGACTAGAAAACACAGCCAAAAAAGAAAAATCAATGAAAAGGTAACCTACAAAAGGGGATAAAATATTTTCAAATAATATATCTGATACAGGGTTAATCTCCAAAATATATAAAGAATTCATTCAACATAATAGCCACCCAAAAAATCTGATTAAAAAATAGGCAATGACCAACAGGTACATGAAATCATAAGGAATATGCAAATCAAAACACAATGAGATATTGCCTCATACGTATTTAAAATGCTATCACCAAAAAGTCAAAAGATAGCAAGTATTGAATGTGGGGGGAAAAGTATCCTATGTACTATTGGTGGCAATGAAAATTGGCTACTAGGAAAAACAGTATGGAGTTAAAGAAATTAAAAACAGAACTGCCATATGACCCAGCAATCCTACTTCTGGGTATATACCCAAAGGAAATGAAAACAGTATCTCAGAGAAGTATCTGTACTCCCATATTTGCTGCAGTATTATTCACAATAGCCAAGACATGCAAACAACCTAAGTGTCCAACAATGGATGAATGGATAAAGAAGATGTGGCATATATATCCAATGGAATATTATTTGGATGTGAGAAAGAAGGAAATCCTGCCATTTGCAACAACACAGATGAATCTTAAGGTCATTATGCTAAGTGAAATAAGTCAGTCAGAGAAATGAATATTATATCATTTACATGTGGAATCTATAAAAGCTGAACTTATAGAAGCAAAGTGGTGGTTACCAGGGGATGGTTAGACAGAGGGATGCCAAGAAGAATCCAAATACACAGGTCTTGCTAAATTTCCCCCAGTTTACTACCCTCAGCCCATACCCTTTGTCCCAACATTCTTCCACTCCCCATCAAACCTAGTATAAAAATGCTCAAGTGTAACCATTTCTTCATTTCCTTATGAAGGCTGTGTCATATAAAACACAAGTAAGTTTGTATGCTTTTTTGGTCAGTCCAATTTACAGGGCCCTCTGCTAGAGAACCTAGGAGGATTGTAGGAAATACAATTTTTCCTAGGTGTAGTATATTATTTCAAAAATATTTATCGAATTATAAAGTCTGAAACTATACTTTTGAGAAAAATCTAAGATATTTCACATAATTTTTCATTTTTACTCAAGTTTTATTAGTACAGTATAAGACAATTCATTTAGTAGACTATTGCTTAAAAAATAAAATTTGTTTTTAAAGAAGTCTCTTTCCATAGCTAATGTCTATTCATTTTTAAGTCTGTTTTTATCTAATGGTTAAATAAACCTACTGAGAAGTATGCCTTTCATATTTGGAAAGAAGTAGTCACACATTTAATTACGTTCTGTTTCCCAGGCTGCCTGCCAAAAACAATCACAGTTTGATATTACAGCTTCTCCTTTAGGAGTAATTAAGAAGTTAATCTTACTTAAAAAATATAATTACCCAGCAGACCATAGAACTAACTTATCTACTTGTCAAAGTAACAGTACCACATTCACAAAGATGAACCCAGACTCTCTCTCTAGCTATCCCATCACCACCATCTGGAAAGATGGGTAGAGCCCATTACTCTTGACAGTCCCTTGGACAGCAAGGAGATCAAACCATTCAATCCTAAAGGAAATCAATCCTGAATATTCATTGGAAGGACCGATGCTGAAGCTGAAGCTCCAGTACTTTGGCCACCTGATGCAAAGAACCAACTCACTGGAAAGTGACAGAGGATGAGACATTTGGAAGGCATCACCAACTCAACGGATATGAGTCTGAGCAAACTCCGGGAGATGGTGAAAAACAGGGAAGCCTGGTGTGCTGCAGTCCATGAGGTCACAAAGACTTTTACACAACTTAGTGACTGAACAACAACAATAACAAGAGTCCATTACAACCTACCAGTCACTGGAAACCAAGCCTCCCACCTTCTTTGAAGCATCAAGAAGCAATGGAGCTGAAGATGCTGAAGGACATTGGGCATGGAACAGTTAAGTTCCTAGTCCATCAGGATAAGGGGTATGTCTCAACAACCAAGGAGACTTCCCTAACTCAAAACTGCAGAATACTTTATTGCTCCTGACCACCCGACAGAGATGAGATGTTCACTCACCCTTAATCTTCTTCCAACATTAGTCAATCATCAGAGAATGAGGCTTTCCGCTTCATCTGACACTAATATATCAAGTGCCTACTCTGTGATTTCTGTTCACATGGAAAGCATTTCTACCTCTAAACTTATTACCGATACCCATGAATGGGGGAGCCAGATGTCCTCTAGAAAGGAAGGATCTTTAGCCAAGTCATCCACACCTGGACTGTAAAGGCACTGTTGCCTCTGTGAGGCAGTTTTCAGTGTCTAACAGGTTGAACACAATTAAAGACTTTTTCTAATAGTGCAGAGCCCTTGGCCACCTGTGCACACCATCTTCAGGGGAACTGTATTCTTTGCAGAAATCAACAGCCACTTTTACCAACCTCTTCTAAGCTGGCTCTCAGAACAAATTCTGAAATCCTTTAAAATGCTGCAGAAGCTGAAGGCAGGTGATATTGGGATTGCAGCAGCAGAGCAACTCCAAGGCTATTTCCAGCCAGCTACAGTTGGTCTTGCCGAATAAGATTTCAACAGTTAGTAACCTCTGGAAACCCAGTATGTGCACAATCCCTATACTAAAGAGTATAGGGATTCACAAAGGAAAACAGCACAGCTTCTGCCCCTGGAAACATACTCCATCCTCAATATCTTAATATTAGAAGTGATCTAGCTACAGCTGCACCTGAACTTTAGATAAATTACTTCAATACTGCAGGAATGGTGGGGTGGTGAGTAGAAGGGCATCAAATAATTCTTCTACTCATTTATCCATATCAGTCTCATGAGTTTTGCTTCCTCTCTTGTGCATTTTGATTTTATATTATTAAAATAAAATCAAGTCTCCTTTTGAAAAGAAATCCCTAGTTGGAAAATGAATTGACAATTTTGCTTTTCCTATGTAACTTAGTCCCCTAGGGTGACTTCACAGGTAATTGAATTTCATATGAAATTTACCAAATAACAAAGGTCTGCTGTGCTCTGCAGAACATTCCATATAGCCCAAATCCCTACCCACCTGAGGCTTTCAAACATAATACCAAGTGGAAAACTGGCATATTGAGGAACAGGGGAGTATTGTCTCCTTGCTAGGTCAGCAGAATCAATACGGAAAGCCCAACAACTGACCCAAATTGGAGCTATCATCTCCATATCCTGGCTGGGGGCCCATCACCCACATAGTTCAACAAAAGGTCTTGAAGTTACTGCTTTGTACAAGCTTATCATGGGGACATTCACTGTAATTAGAGGAACTACCATGTATATATTTTAACCAAAAGACTGAGACTAGAAAGTAAGAGATCAGAGAGAACACAAAATGCATTGCAAACAAATATTCCCAATTCCAGTGAGAACTCTGAATTATTCACTGGTTGATCTTTGCCTCTGTGATTATGTATTTCTTTTTAAAAGGACTATTAAATTAAACTTCCTAATATTTTATCAGTAAACAATTATCAGGCCCCAATATGTATCAGGGTTTCTCAGGGGGCACAGTGGTAAAGAATCTGCCTGCCAATGCAGGAGACAAAAGAGATGTAGATTAGATCCCTAAACTGGGAAGAACCCCTGGAGTAGGCAACCCACTCCTGTATTCTTGCCTGGAGAATTCCATGGACAGAGGACCCTGGAGGGTTACAGTCCACAGGGTCACGAAGAATCGGACACAAGTGAGCACATGCACACCCCACTACACCATGTAGGACACTATTGTAGATTCCAGGGTTCCAAGTGACATGAGACTCTATCCTTTCTCTGCAAATTTCTTAGGAGTAACATATCCTAGCATTTTTTAACAGTTAAGTTCTACAAAGATTATATTATAAAATATAACTGTGTAAAACAAAAATGAGAGAAAGCTACAAAAATGTATGTACTAAACATAGCTGTAAAAACACCTCTTTTGTAATGTGTGATTTAATTAATTTAGACAAGTGCCTTTGGTTAGATTTGGGTAACTAAGAATATGCCTAGAGAAGTAAATCTTGACCTAGTTCTAACAACAACTGATGAAACCTTGTACTTTTCCTGTTTCCTTTTCTGCCCCTCTCCCTCACTTTCCATAATCCAAAGATTTCAACCTCCTGATTATTTCAGTTGAAGAGACTGCTGCTCCAGATATTCATGTCTATAAAAATATTATCTCCTAGGGAAAAAAAGTGAAAGTGTTAGTCACTCAGTCATGTACAACTCTTTATAACCCCATGGACTGTAGCCTGTTAAGCTCCTCTATCCATGGAATTCTCCAGGAAAGAATACTGGAGTAGGTAGCCATTCCCTTCTCCAAGGGATCTTTCCCACCCAGGGATCAAACCCGTGTCTCCCATACTGCAGGCAGATTCTTTACCGTCCTTATCTCTCAAAGGTAAGGAGGGATCTGCCAATTCTTTCTATATCTTCTCCCACTAAGCTGTGTGCCTCAAGCAGGGACTATGGCTTATTTATCCTATTTCTTGGCACCTAGTCCAATGTGTGTGCATAACAGCTACTAGGCAGTCAATAAATATTAGCTCAATGAACTTCCCTTCTAATATCCAGCTTAATATTTCCATGTGCTGAATGTGTACTGATTGGCTGATATATACTCTTAATTAGCCAATCATGAGAAGAGTTTAAATCAAATTTGTGCTACTCTTACTCAAACTGCCATGTCTTCAAACTTGCAAAAGTTAGGCTGCATAACAATCAGAAGCAAACATTCACAAGATTGTGCACTTGTGAAATTAAAGCATTCCTCAGTCATCTATCCCTTACTCTGCCTTTTACTCCCTGCAATAATCATTCACTTAGTATTTGCCAATGATTATGAGATTAATAGTGATGCACCATAAACATTTTGATGATTGAACCAATTATAATGACTAGAGGGGCATTTGCTCCTGTTCAGAAAAGAACCTAGGCAAGGCTACACAGGAGAGAGGATTCAGCGGGCCTGCAGTCAGGGTGCCTAATTATCTCGGCTATTTGGCTATTCAAAGAGGGCAAAGGAGCCTACGGTACTCATCCACTCTGACTGAGAGGCATCTTTCCTCCTGAAATTGCCTTCCAGCTGCATAATTTCTCAGCTACAGGGCTCTAAAAAGGGATTTTCAGCTCCTTGGTAAAGATTCTCTGAGCATCTGCTACCTCTCAGACACTACAATGAATAGCACATGAATAAGAGCTCAGACACTCCCCTCTAGTCCACAGGTCAGCCAACTTTTTCATAAAGAGCCGTATAGTAAATGTTTTAGGCTTTGCAGGCCATACAGTCTCTGTGGCAATCACTCAACTTAGCATGTAGTGCAAAAGCAACCTTAGAAAATTATATACACTATTGAACATGGTCATGTTCCAATAAAGCTTTATTTACCAAGACAGGCAGTTGGCTAGGTTTAGCCTACAAGATGTAGTTTGCTATTCCTAATCTAACCCATGTCAGATACATTTGTTTTTCAAAATACAAAACAAGGATATCTGTGTTAATGAAAACTTCCCCCTTGTATCCATAAAACATTTCATAAACAATTAAGCTATTTCATATATGACTGAAAGCTTAATCTTCACACCAACCCTTTACAGTGGATAGGTTTTAGTATCTTCATTTTATAAATGAGAAAACTAAAGCTCAATTAAAGAACTTTAAGTCATTATACAACTAAGAGTGGAGGTAAGATATGAGCTTCTGTGTAATAGGCAGAAATTACCATGTGCTCACCAAAGTTTCCTCATCCTCCAGGGCTTATACCAGACTATATTTCCCAGGTTCCTCTGCCTTTGGGCATAGCCATGTGCTTGGGTTCTGATCAGTAGAATTTAGGCCTTGCCCCTTAAAATTTCCTCATAAAAAACTCTTAAACATGATTCTCTATTTCCTTCACCCCTTTCAGCTGGCTGGAAAGGAGACATTCCTAGGGTAACCTTGCAAGTCACATGTTGACAAAAGCAGAGCCACAAGATTGAAAGAGCCTGAGTCCATGAAGCACAACCTGGAAGAAAGTCACCCAACCATAAAGAAGTGCATTATTAGACTGTGAAAACTGCAAGAAACTTTCATTAAGCCACTGAGATGCAGAGCTTTATGTGTTACAGCAACTCCCTTAACTAACAGAGCCTGTGTCCAGATTTGGTGTTGTTTGCACTCAGCTATAGAAAAGATGTAAAGGATGTGTTTACCAGCTAGATTTCAGACAAGAGATATATCAAAATAAGGAAGGGGTACATTCAAGAACGGCAATGTCAAAGAATTTTCAAACTACTGCACAACTGCACTCATCTCACATGCTAGCAAGGTAACGCTCAAAATTCTCCAAGCCAGGCTTCAACAGTATGTAAACCCTTATGGCAGAAAGTGAAGAGGAACTCAAAAGCCTCTTGATGAAAGTGAAAGAGGAGAGTGAAAAGGTTGGCTTAAAGCTCAACATTCAGAAAACGAAGATCATGGCATCCGGTCCCACCACTTCATGGCAAATAGATGGGGAAACAGTGGAAACAGTGTCAGACTTTATTTTTTTGGGCTCCAAAATCACTGCAGATGGTGACTGCAGCCATGAAATTAAAAGACGCTTACTCCTTGGAAGGAAAGTTATGACCAACCTAGATAGCATATTCAAAAGCAGAGACATTACTTTGCCAACAAAGGTCCGTCTAGTCAAGGCTGTGGTTTTTCCAGTGGTCACTTATGGATATGAGAGTTGGACTGTGAAGAAAGCTGAGCACCGAAGAACTGATGCTTTTGAACTGTGGTGTTGGAGAAGACTCTTGAGAGTCCCTTGGACTACAAGGAGATCCAACCAGTCCCTTCTGAAGGAGATCAGCCCTGGGTGTTCTTTGGAAGG
>NW_011494779.1:531920-539453 GCF_000754665.1 Bison bison bison | reverse complement strand
TGGATGGCATCACCGACTTGATGGATGTAAGTTTGAGTGAACTCCGGGAGTTGGTGATGGCCAGGGAAGCCTGGCATGCTGCAATTCATGGGGTCGCAAAGAGTCGGACATGACTGAGCGACTGAACTGAACTGAACTGAAACCAAGAACTTCTGGATGTTCAAGCTGGATTTGGGGGAAAAAAGCAGAGGTATAAGAGATCAAATTGCCAACATCAGTTGGGTCATATAAAAGGCAAGAGAATTCCAGAAAAACATCTACTTCCGTTTCATTGACTATGCTAATGCCTTTGACTGTGTGGATCACAGCAAACTGTGGAAAATTCTGAAAGAGATGGGAATACCAGACCACTTTACCTGCCTCCTGAGAAACATGTATGCAGGTCAAAAAGCAACGGTTAGAACCAGACATGGAACAACAGACTGGTTCCAAACAGGGAAAGGAGTACGTCAAATCTGTATATTGTCACCCACCCAGCTTATTCAGTTTATAGGCAGAGTACATCATGCAAAATGCCAGGCTGGATGAAGCTCAAGTTGGAATCAAGATTGCTGGGAGAAATATCAATTATCTTAGATATGCAGACAACACCACCCTAATAGCAGAAAGTGAAGAGGAACTAAAGAGCATCCTAACGAAGGTGAAAGAGGAGAGTGGAAAAGCTGCCTTAAAACTCAACATTCAAAAAACAAAGATCATGGCATCCAGTCCCATAACTTCATGCCAAATAGATGGGGAAACAACAGAAACAGTGAGAGACTTTATTTTGGGGGGCTCCAAAATCACTGCAGATGGTGACAGCAGCCATGAAATTAAAAGATGCTTGCTCCTTGGAAGAAAAGCTATGACCAACTTAGACAGCATACTAAAAAGCAGAGACATCACTTTACCGACAAAGGCCCGTCAAGTCAGAGCTACAGTTTTTCTAGTAGTCATGTATGGATGTGAGAGTTGGACCATAAAGCTGAGCACTGAAGAATTGATGGTTTTGAACTGTGGTGTTGGAGAAGACTCTTGAGAGTCCCTTGGATTATAAGGAGATCAAACCAGTCCATCCTAAAGGAAATCAGTCCTGAATATTCATTGGAAAGACTGATGCTGAAGCTCCAATACTTTGGCCGCCTAATGCAAAGAACTGACTCACTGGAAAAGACCCTGATGCTGGGAAAGATGGAAGGTGGGAGGAGAAGGGGATGACAGAGGACGAGATGGTTGGATGGCATCACTGACTCTGGGGACATGAGTTTGAGCAAGGTCCCAGAGTTGGTGATGGACAGGGAAGCCTGGCATTCTGCAGTCCATGGGGTCACAAAGAGTCAGACATGACTGAGCGACTGAACTAAACTGAATCCTATAGTCGAAAATAACTAGTATTATAGTTCTGACACATAAACTTCTGATCTTATTTTGCCTTTTTATGCACATATATTTAGGCCTTAAGAAAAATGAAAATATAGTATTTTCCATTGAATATAATCATGGGGATCTTCTCATATCAAACTATATTCACATCATTGTGAGTAGTTGCATTGCCCCCACGACATAGATGTTATTTTTCAAAAAAGAAAACCAGTTATTCCCTAGTGTACATTTAAGTTGTTCCCCTTTTCTTGCTGTTACAAAAAAATTACTGCAACAAACATTCCTATTGATAGATACATCTTTATGCAAATGCGCAAGTTCTTTTTCAGGACTAGTGCCTGGAAGTAAAGCCGATAAGCTAAAAGATTTTTCCACTGTCAAAATGCCCTCCCAAAATACTGATTCAGTTTCCCAGTAGCCATGTATAAAAGTGACCAGTTTCCTACCTGGGCTGACCTGGATCTTTTCTTAAAATTCTTCACCAATCAGGTTAGAAAAATAAAAAACCCTCTCACTTACTTTTTGAGCACACAGTTAAGTAATTTTTTTAGTCCTCTTCCTTGCATTAAAAAAAAAAATCCTGTTTCATCTGTAGGAGATACTAAGGACATAACGTTGAGAAGTTACCTTTAAGCTGACAGTCTACTTAATTTATACAATTGATCTAAGTGACTAGAAGCAAAGCAAATTTTGAATTTGAAAGACTTAGCATGAAAAAAATCAGCAAAGATGATCAAATATTAACTCTTCTTAGAGGATACTCTCAAGTAATCTGCATATTATAGGTGAGCCATGACTATCAAAACTGAATGGGTAATATGCTTCTAAATAATTAGCTGTTTTGCTACATAAAGCAACTAGAATGTATTTAACTTATTGCTTCCTTAGGTTTTTTTATACTTTTATCAATGTTTGACTTATTTAGGGGTTTGGTTACATAGTAGTTCAGTAAAAAGATAAGTTTGTGAACTTCCCTGGTGGCTCAGCAGTAAAGAATCTACCTGCAATGTCGCAGGTTTGATCCATTGGTCAGGAAGAGTCCCTGGAGAAGGAAATGGCAACCCACTGCAGTCTTCTTGTCAGGGAAATCCCATGGACAGAGGAACCTGGTGGGCTACAGTCCATGGGGTCACAAAACAGTCAGACATGACTTAGTGACTAAACAAACAAAAAGGGTGAATACCACAAACGTGAGGGAAAATACAAATAGAAACTGATAAACAAAAATAAACAAATGGGACCTGACTAAACTTAAAAGCTTTTGCACAGCAAAGGAAACCATCTTAAAAAAAAAAAAAAGACAACCCACAGAAAGGGAGAAAATATTTGCAAATGAATTGACTGACAAGGGATTCATCTCCAAAATATACAAACATCTTATGCAGCTCACTACTAGAAGAAAAAAAAATCCAATATAAATAGGTGGAAGATCTAAACAGGCAATTCTCCAAAGAAGACATACAGATGGCCAAAGAGCACATGAAAAGATATTCAACATCACTGATAATTAGAGAAATACAAATCAAAATTACAAAAAGGTGTTACCTCACATCAGTCAGAATGGCCAGCATCAAAAAAATAATAAATATGTTATTTAAATACTAAATACTGGATAGGTGCTGAGAGGTAAATACTGGAGAGGGTGTGGAGAGAAGAGAACCTTCCTATATTGTTGATGAAAATCTTAATTGGTTCAGCCACTATGGAGAACAGTATGGAAGTTCCCTAAGAAATTAAAAATAGAGCTACCATATGATCCAGCAGTTCTATTCCTTAGCATGTATCTCAAGAAAACCATAATTTCAAAAGATCCACGCACCCCAGTGTTCCTTGTAGCACTACTGGGAATAGCCAGGACATGAAAGCCAATTAAATGTCCATCAATGGATGAATGGATAAACATGCAGTACATACACACAATAAAATATTACTCAGCCATTTAAAAAAACAAAATAACACCATTTGCAGTGACGTGGAAGGACCCAGAGATTGTCATACTGAGTGAAGTAAATCAGACAGAGAAAAACAAATATTATATGATATTGCTTACATGTGGGATCTGCAAAGAACCAACTCACTGGAAAAGACCCTGATGCTAGGAAAGACTGAAGTCAAAAGGAGAAGGGGGCAGCAGAGGATGAGATGGTTAGATAACATCACTGACTCAATGGACATGAATTGGAGCACACTCCTGGAAATAATGGAGGACAAAGGAGCCTGGTATACTGCAGTCCATAGGGTCGCAAAGAGTCAGACACAACTTAGCGACTGGACAACAACATATGTGGAATCTTTAAAAAATGGTACAAATGATTCATAAAATAATTTATAAAACAGAAATAGAATTATAGATGTAGAAAACAAACATGGCTATCAAGGGAGAAAGGGAGAGAGGAGGGATAAATTGGGAGATGGGGATTAACATATATACACTACTATATATAAAATAGATGACTAATAAGGACTTATTGTACAGCACAAGGAACTCTACTCAGTATTCTGACCTATATGGGAAAATAATCTTAAAGAGAGCGGATATATGTATATTTGCAACTGAGTCACTTTGCTGTACAGCAGAAACTAACACAACATTGTAAGTCAACTGTACGCCAATAAAAATTAATTTTAAAAAAGAAACTGATACAGGTTGTTACCACTAAGAAAAAGGAAGGGAGGGACACAGATGAGGGGTGTGTGCAGAACACAGGTACTGCAATGAACACACATGAATTATTAATATTGGGGGGGATGCAACTTACACTGAAGGCCTAGGTACCAACCTGGGCAAAACTTGTAACACGCATCTTCTCAATCCTCACAACTCTTCGAAATGCAAAAGGGTGTCAGAGAAATTGACCTAGGTGATTACCTAAAAAGGTAAACTTCTACCAGAACTTCTGGTTGTTTGGGGGACTTCCCTGGTAGTCCAGTGCTAAGACTCCAAGCTCCCAATGCTAGCCGCCGAGGTTCAATCCCTGGTCAGGACACTAAATCCTGCATGCTGCAACTAAGACCCAGAACAGCAGAATACATATAAAGAAATAAATATTTAAAGAAAAAAAAAACTTTTGGGTTTTTGCTGCTATTTTGTTTCAAATCCCACATTCTCCCCCAGTGTTCCACAGCACTGGAAAAATCCTGGATTAGAACTTCCAGTGCTCTCCCTGCCACCAGTGTCCCTCATGTTTCACTGAGGAATACAAAGAAACAAAGACATGATAAAGTTAAAAAGAGAGCAGCCTATATGTGAAAATGTGGGAAGGTCTCAGAATATGAATAAAAGAACAAAGAAATTATGTAATGAATAAATGAGACACTGAAGAAAGTGCAAACTTGGAATTGTGTCCAGAAGAATAAAGGAAGTAGCACAAAACGGTGGCATAAAAAGCACACATTAACATATATACACTACTCAGCATACATACATACACATACACACACACACACACACACACACAGATGCTCAACAAGGACCTACTGTATAGCAAAGGAAACTCTACTCAACATTCTGTAATGATCTGTATGAGCAAAGAATCTGAAAAAGAATGGATGGATGTATATTTATAACTGAACCACTTTGCTCTACACCTGAAACTAATACAACATTGTAAATCAACTATACTCCAATATAAAATAATTTAAGTTTAAAAACTTAAGATTACAGAAAGAAGAAAGAACACATTAGTCAAATGAAGAAATTTAAAGGTATAAAATGATAAATAGCTAGAAACAACAGAATTACAAAACTGAATTTTTCAACCAAGAAACAGTATGTTCAGCCCTTTGATCTTTACCTGTTCCTAAAGGAATCCATTTTCCATTGTTAGTATTCATTATGATATGCCAGTTTTCACCCTTTTTAAATGCAGTGACCAAAACTGAACTCTCTTTTCAAATAAGGGCCACATCCACCCAGTGAATTACAGGAGAACCTTAGTCACAGCCGGTTGACGCTGTTTGTACTAACAGTTGATAACTTTAGAACTTTCATCCGTTTGTTGCTCTCCAAGATCCTCATGGCTTCTGCTGAGTCTGCCAATGTTTGTGCTGCTTTGTCTGTTCTTAACAATACTTCTGAGCTTAGAATGAGAGAAATCACAGAAAGTGTCTTAGAAAGATCCCCTAGCCTCACACAGTGTAGGTTACTGCTGCAAGACATGCCAGCTGATGCATGTTTGAGTCAGAGTAATACCAACCATTGATCCATTGATTCTTATCTTCACGGATTTGCATGTGACTTTATAAATCAAATACATTCTAAATTTTTCTCTATGGAAAAAAAAAAAAGAAAATTAGAACACTAGGGCAGGGACATTTAAAAACCAAAAGGAAGATGCTGTGGAGGAGAGATCACAATCAACAAGAGTGGGTGCCCGGAGTAGAAAAAGAAACCCAAGCCTAAGAAGGACGGGGTGGCTTTGTTCCACATTCACTGTATTGTTCCTTTGTTTGCCTGTCTTGTATCCATCGACCACGTCTTCAGGGGCAAATAGGCATAAATTTGAGACAGAAAAAAGGTAAGTAAATAGTGAAAGAAAATGAACTGAAGTTCAGAATGACTACACACCATGATCAGATAAAAAGACCTGTCAACCAAAATTTTTAAGTAAGGTGAAAAGTAAATGGTAAATAAGAAATATGGAACATCATTCTTCCCCTCCCCCCACACCAACAAAATTTGTATATTACTATTTATTATGCTCCTTATGCCTGCCTTCTTTCATTTTCCTAATTTTCTGAACTTTTCATTTTTCAAATAATTGATACAAACCTGAGAAAAGAAATGAGTAAAGAAAAAGTATAAAAATGAGAGAATAGGATGAAATCATCTAAATCGACCGTAAAACCTCTATATCAAGAGAATACTCACCATATGAGAGTAATTTCATTACTAAGTACTGGCTTAGTAACTAAGTAATACCAGCTGCATAAGTAATAGCTGAGGCCCTATCTCATGTTCACACTGGGACACAAGTAGAGATGGGAAGGTGATTTTCGGAATGGTCCATACAATTTATATTTTCATCCTCCTTGTTGACTAAAACGAAATAAAAATTTACTTCCCTAGGAAACCGTACCTGCTGATGTGACCCTTTCCTGGATATGTATGCACACACGCAGCACACACTCCTGGAAGGATGCAAACCTGCAACCCAGATGCCAATATACCAAGCATAGTTATATCTGAGGAGTGAGAAAGGCAAGGAGCGATTTCACTTAGTACTTAATGTAAATCGATACTGCTTGTTTTTTTAAAGTCATTGAGTATAACTTTGGACATTCAAAACCAAGAATAAAGAAGAGCACAAATGATGAAAAGCTAAGACAGGAGAGGAGAATATGCAATGAGAGACTATAAAAAAGGAAGTAACAAAATCATCCTTTGGAGCTGTCTTTTACATCATCCCTTTTATCTCTTCTCCTGAATTTGTACATTTGAGGCGGACATGCCTCAGACTCCTGCTTGTATATTTTCTCAAACTTTATCTTTGTATACCCTCCTTGGGGAAAAAAACAGACAAGATTGACAATGATTTTAAAGAAAAGTGAGAAGCAACAGGTCACTGGATTAGACGAAAACCTTATGTCACACACATCAACCACCGTGACTTATTCTTTAAACAGATCAATAGAAACAATCATTCACCTTTCTTCAAAGAGACTGCTGAAGTAACTCTAGCTCACTTATGGTAGCTTCTGTTTTGTTGACAAGTAATTAGAGACAGTAACAGATCATTTGTCAAACTCTCAATGACTAGGGTTCATGGCCTTGATATGCCTGAACCAATTTCTCAAGCAGTTTGAAGGCCTCTTTAAAGATGGGCTCGATAAAGGACAGAAATGGTATGGACCTAACAGAAGCAGAAGATATTAAGAAGATATGGCAAGAATACACAGAAGAACTGTACAAAAAAGATCTTCACGACCCAGATAATCACGATGGTGTGATCACTCACCTAGAACCAGACATCCTGGACTGTAAAGTCAAGTGGGCCTTAGAAAGCATCACTACGAACAAAGCTAGTGGAGGTGATGGAATTCCAGTTGAGCTATTTCAAATCCTGAAAGATGATGCTGTGAAAGTGCTGTACTCAATATGCCAGCAAATTTGGAAAACTCAGCAGTGGCCACAGGACTGGAAAAGGTAGTTTTCATTCCAATCCCAAAGAA
>NW_011494779.1:531274-531631 GCF_000754665.1 Bison bison bison | reverse complement strand
AGTTGGTTTTAGAAAAGGCAGAGGAACCAGAGATCAAATTGCGAACATCTGCTGGATCATCGAAAAGCAAGAGAGTTCCAGAAAAACATCTATTTCTGCTTTATTGACTATGCCAAAGCCTTTGACTCTGTGGATCACAATAAACTGTGGAAAATTCTGAAAGAGATGGGAATACCAGACCACCTGACCTGCCTCTTGAGAAATTTGTATGCAGGCCAGGAAGCAACAGTTAGAATTGGACCTGGAGCAACAGACTGGTTCCAAATAGGAAAAGGAGTTCGTCAAGGCTGTATACTGTCACCCTGTTTATTTAACTTATATGCAGAGTACATCATGAGAAACGCTGGGCTGGAAGAT
>NW_011494779.1:528724-531174 GCF_000754665.1 Bison bison bison | reverse complement strand
ATCACTTCATAGGAAATAGAAGGGGAAACAGTGGAAACAGTGTCAGACTTTATTTTTCTGGGCTCCAAAATCACTGCAGATGGTGACTGCAGCCATGAAATTAAAAGACGCTTACTCCTTGGAAGGAAAGTTACGACCAACCTAGATAGCATATTCAAAAGCAGAGACATTACTTTGCCAACAAAGGTCCGTCTAGTCAAGGCTATGGTTTTTCCAGTGGTCATGTATGGATGTGAGAGTTGGACTGTGAAGAAGGTTGAGCACTGAAGAATTGATGCTTTTGAACTGTGGTGTTGGAGAAGACTGTTGAGAGTCCCTTGGACTGCAAGGAGATCCAACCAGTCCATTCTGAAGGAGATCAGCCCTGGGATTTCTTTGGAAGGAATGACGCTAAAGCTGAAACTCCAGTACTTTGGCCACCTCGTGCGAAGAGTTGACTCATTGGAAAAGACCCTGATGCTGGGAGGGATTGGGGGCAAGAGGAGAAGGGGACGACAGAGGATGAGATGGCTGGATGGCATCACTGACTCAATGGACGCGAGTCTCAGTGAACTCTGGGAGTTGGTGATGGCCAGGGAGGCCTGGCGTGCTGCGATTCATGGGGTCACAGAGAGTAGGACACGACTGAGCGACTTATGTTACCTTTGCCTGTTGAATCCATCCTTTGCAGCACTTTTTTTCTCTAGATACCCTATTTTCTCATAAAATACCATTCCTTTTTCTTAAGATACTGCTTTTATATCACTCACTCACTCCAAATTTTACCATCCCTCTCCCTTCTTCATTAAATCCAACCCAAACTCCTCATGGGGATATCAAAAACCTTGTGTAATTTGCTCCCACCGTAACCATTCTTAACCCCACTGCTGCTGAGTCACCAACTCATGTCCGACTCTTTGCGACCCCATGGACTATAGCCCACCAGGTTTCTCTGTCCATGGGATTTCCCAGGCAAGAATACTGGAGGGGTAGCCATTCCCTTCTCCAGGGGATCTTCCCAACCCAGGGATAAAACGCCCATCTCCTGCATCTCCTGCTTGGCAGGCGGATTCTTTACCACTGAGCCCCCTGGGAAGCCCTCATTCTTAACCCACTGCTTCCCTATACCAACCCCATGCAATCTACCACACATTCTTCTTCTTGTCTCTTACTCAGGAAGTACCCATTTGTAGGTCCATTTACTCAAGGGAATGTCTGGCCAAACTGATGGCTGGGGGAAGACATCTGAAGAAAGCAAAGTTAAACTGAGATGTTTGTAGAAATATAAATAGAATCTTTTATTCAGCATCTCAGCACCTCCAGGGCAATAATATCATCACTAAGACAGAACGTGACTGCAAGTCAGGCTCCGAAGTCAGCCAACAGGATTCAAACGTCAGCTCTACTCATTACAGTGTGACCTAGGGCGAGTTATGTTCCTCTCTCTGAACCTCAAATTCCTCACCCCCAAAATGGAGATACCTACACTCACCTGAGTTATGATCAAGATTGCTAGCTGTCAAATTACCAGCCATTCAATTCTAATAAATGTGATGCCATCATGTGACACAGAAATCTCCAGAATCTGTCCTTTTCCTCGGGTACCATTCTCTGAAATGTGTATGTTCAGTCGCTTCAGTCATGTCTGACTCTTTGTGACCCCAGCCCACTGAGTCTTTGTGACTGTAGACCACCATACCCCTTGGTCCATGGCATTTTCCAGGCAAGAATACTGGAGTGGGTTGTCATGCCCTCCTCCAGGGGATCTTCCTGACCCAGGGCTCAAACCTGCATCTCTTGTGTCTCTTACTCTGGCAGGTGAGCTCTGTACCACTACACCACCTGGGGAGCTCATCCTCTGAATTAGTACCCTTAAAATTAAGCAATGACCTCTCTCTGGTGAGCATTTATATAGCCAAAATAATGTAAATGTATGTAACTAGAGTTTATAAACTTTGTTACTGATAATAAACTTTTTTCAGTTATGTTCAGTCGCTCAGTTCTGTCCAACTCTTTGCAACCCCATGGACTGTAGCACGACAGGCCTCCCTGTCCGTCACAAACTCCCGGAGTTTACTCAAACTCATGTCCATTGAGTCAGTGATACCATCCAGCCATCTCATCCTCTGTTGTCCCCTTCTCCTCCCGCCCTCAATCTTTCCCAGCATCAGGGTCTTTTCAAATGAGTCAGGTCTTCACATCAGGTGGCCAAAGTATTGGAGTTTCAGCTTCAACATCAGTCCTTCCAGTGAATATTCAGGATTGATTTCCTTTAGGATGGACTGGTTGGATCTCCTTGCAGTCCAAGGGACTCTCAAGAGTCTTCTCCAACACCACAGTTCAAAAGCATCAGTTCTTCGGCACTCAGCATTCTTTATAGTCCAATTCTCACATCCATACATGACTACTGGAAAAACCATAGCCTTTACTAGATGAACCTTTGTTAGCAAAGTAATGTCTCTGCTTTTTAA
>NW_011494779.1:528137-528624 GCF_000754665.1 Bison bison bison | reverse complement strand
ATAGGAAAAGGAGTTCGTCAAGGCTGTATACTGTCACCCTGTTTATTTAACTTATATGCAGAGTACATCATGAGAAACGCTGGGCTGGAAGATGCACAAGCTGGAATCAAGATTGCCAGGAGAAATCTGAATAACCTCAGATATGCAGATGACACCACCCTTATGGCAGAAAGTGAAGAGGAACTCAAAAGCCTCTTGATGAAAGTGAAAGCGGAGAGTGAAAAAGTTGGCTTAAAGCTCAACCTTCAGAAAATGAAGATCATGGTATCCAGTCCCATCACTTCATAGGAAATAGAAGGGGAAACAGTGGAAACAGTGTCAGACTTTATTTTTCTGGGCTCCAAAATCACTGCAGATGGTGACTGCAGCCATGAAATTAAAAGACGCTTACTCCTTGGAAGGAAAGTTACGACCAACCTAGATAGCATATTCAAAAGCAGAGACATTACTTTGCCAACAAAGGTCCGTCTAGTCAAGGCTATGGTTT
>NW_011494779.1:490886-528037 GCF_000754665.1 Bison bison bison | reverse complement strand
TTGGAGCCCCCCAAAATAAAGTCTGCCACTGTTTCCACTGTTTCCCCAATAAACTTTTTAAATCAACCTATTATCAAAGCATGGACTGAGTATAAACACAGAAAAAGAATGGAAAATTACTTTATGTGAGAAAAGTTAGGAGGGATAATCAAGAGAAAGGATTGGTAAAAGGGAATGCTATGATCACTGAATGGAGTATTTCTATTTGGCAGAGCAGGAAACACAAAAGTCTACATAATTGCTAAAGTCACAAAGGTAAGCAATGGAGTAACTCAGAGACGGGGGTGGTAAAAGTGAGTTAATTCCTCATCTAACATAGAATAAAATCAATAGACAATATCAAAAAATGAAAATCTGAAAGTAGTAATATAGTACATCATTTAGAGATACGAAACTAATACTAAAACTCTACAAAAAACAGGAAAGGAGTTAACGAGAAAGAGGTAGAGAGGGTTAAGAGAGGGAAGGACACTTTTTGTACTAGTTCTTCTATACTATTGTGTTTAAATTTTAACTGTTTTCAAAAACAAAGTAATGTAACTGAAAAAGATCTATTCACAATACCAACTAAAACCACAAGAATAAACCTAACAAGAAACATGGACAATCTGCATGAAGAAAACCTTAAATCTTCACTGACATAAAAGACCTAAATATGGTGCCTTCTACTGTGTTCCTGAAAGGGAGGGACTCAGAGTCTTAATAGTGATGGTTCTGCTCAGTTAATTTATAAATGCAATGCGATTCCACTTAAAAAAAAAAACCAACAAAATTACTCTTGGAACTAGACAGCCTATATCTAATCTTTATTGGGAACAGAAAAATACATTAAAAGAGTCAACATTTTTTGAGTAAGAGTAATGATGGAGAACTTGCCCTAACAGATAGTTCAAGAAACATTGACAGATCTGTGGATCACAATAAAGTATACAGTATCATGAACATCATCTTCTTCATTAAATGAGAAAATAGCCCTTTTCTCCAAAAACAAAATTAAGTACCAAGAAATGACCAAAGACCTCCCTACTCTAATTTTAGCCGGACTGATTATGCAAGCAACATGACAACACTGAAACAAATATCTTGCAACCTAAAAAATGTGGAGTTGGGGTTCTCTGAGATTCTTGGGCAAACAGTTTTTTTGTTCTCTGTAAAAGAAGAGCAGAGATTTCATTAGGCACAATTCTGTCTAATGGACTAGAGATTGTAAACTCAGTAAGAGCAGAAATGTTAGATTTCATATAAGGCAAGTACCTGCTGCTGCTGCTACTGCTGCTAAGTCGCTTCAGTTATGTCTGTGTGACCCCATAGACGGCAGCCCACGAGGCTCCCCTGTCCCTGGGATTCTCCAGTCAAGAACACTGGAGTGGGTTGCCATTTCCTCCTCCAATGCATGAAAGTGAAAAGTGAAAGTGAAAGTGAAGTCGTGTCCGACTCTTAGCGACCCCATGGACTACAGCCCACCAGGCCCTCCGTCCATGGGATTTTCCAGGCAAGAGTACTGGAGTGGGGTGCCATTGCCTTCTCCAGGAAAGTACCTACTTGTAGCTAATTTAGCTCAGCTACAAGACAGTGACTAGATACACAGCATATGCAGAGGGAGAAGCCGTGTGAGTTCCAGGGCAGCTACAACCAGAGCAAAGGCACAAGGGTGGACATCAGAGTGCAGAAATTTCTCCTAAAAGAACATCTAAGCTAAGAAACCTGAGTAGGGTCCACTGTATTCTCACCTATTTACTGCAACAGCCTTCTGGTCTCTTTTGCTCTGGACTCATCCCTCCCAGCTTTCTCTAAACTGTTGTCAGAGAGATCTGAAATTCAAATCAGATTAATCTCTCCCTAGCTTATAATCATCCCTTTTTTTTTCTTGGATAATGCCTACATTTCTTAACCTGGATTATGAAGTCTTTATTGGCCCTTGCCTACTTCATCTTCAATCCTTGCCTATTCACCTGATATAATCCTTCTTATCCTTCAAGGCTCAGTTCAAATGTCACCTCCAGAAATACTTTGCTGAATTCTCCAAGCTCAAGGTACCACTGGAATGCTCCTCTATTATGTAGCTGCTGCTGCTAAGTTACTTCAGTCATGTCCGATTCTGTGTGACCCCACAGACGGCAGCCCACCAGGCTCCCCCGTCCCTGGGATTCTCCAGGCAAAAATACTAGAGTGGGCTGCCATTTCCTTCTCCAATGTGTGAAAGTGAAGGTGCTCAGTCGTGTCTGACCCTCAGCGACCCCATGGAACGCAGCTTTCCAGGCTCCTCCGTCCATGAGATTCTCCAGGCAAGAGTATCAGAGTGGGGTGCCATTGCCTTCTCCATTATGTAGCTAGTTACAGTGATATGAGCGTGAGTGAATAAAAGTATTAATCTACTTTCCAGTAACTCATGATCTAGTGCAAAGACACGCTCATATCATTATGTAGCTAGTTATAGTGATATGAGCGTGTCTTTGCACTAGATCATGAGTTACTGGAAAACAGATTAATACTTTTATTCACTTTCATATCCACAATCAACACCTTATATATAAAGTATATATTTGGTATATTTGGTTATTATTTATTAGCAGTTAAGAATTACGCAAGAAACTGTCAATTTTTCCCTCCTTAAAAATGGCCTTACACAAAGAATTCAAATGACACAAGATGAGAGAGATCATAAGTATCTAAATGTTTAGCATTTGCTAAAAGCAAAAATTTGTGTATTTAAAAAGAGTGGGTCTAGCCATTATCATCTGTGAATTGGAGGGTCCAATTCTAGACACAGATCTGCTCCATGTCTTAGAAAAAATTGCACAATCTATTTTTTTCTCTTTAAAAAAGAGAAAGATTGCTATAATTTATTCCTGCTCTAGGAATCTAGGACTCACTGCTACTTTGACTTCAGCCATTCCATAAGGCATTCATACAATGCATGAACACTGCGGGCATGTAGGTTACACTAAGCCAAGGGGAAAATTAGTAGCAGATGGTACCAAGGTTCTAGGTCAAAGTGCTTTCGATTTGCACTCCAGAACAAATACAAATGCTTTTCAACTAAAATAGACAAAATATGCATTGTCCTTATGTCCATGACTATCTCATTTTCCATACCTGTCATCATTTTCCATCTTTCAAATGCTTTCAGAGACATTATACCCATACTTCTTATAACAATTTTGTGAAGTAAGCAAGAAAGCACTATTCTCTCTTATTACTAAAGAGGATATTGGAATTCCTAGACATAATATTATAAAACACTTGCCTTACATGCCCAAAGCTTGCTCTGACTTCTGTTTTTATGCTGCAAATTGAGTCCCTTACATATTCAGCATTGTTTTAAGAATCAGCAAGATGCCTTCTAGTTTGGAGGTTTATAGAACCTGGTATTACATTATGAGGCAAAGGACAACAATAATAATAATTCTCCGAGGATAAGCACAATGTAGGCGCAGACATGAGTTTTACACTTAATAGACATTTTAAGACTAAGGGTATACCGTCAAAACTCAGGTTTCTGCTCTTTAGTCTTCCTGGCTCTGAATGAATATTTTTCAATTTTGTCTCCCCATAAATTGAAATCACTTCCACTGCTGCTGCTAAGTCGATTCAGTCGTGTCCGACTCTGTCTGACCCCATAGACGGCAGCCCACCAGACTACCCCGTCCCTGTGATTCTCCAGGCAAGAACACTGGAGTGGGTTGCCATTTCCTTCTCCAATGCATGAGAGTGAAAAATGAACATTACTGTTTAATAATGCAACTCAGATTTCATGAGAATTCAGAGTCTATTAATTTCCACACACTTGGAAATGGAGTTGATCTATATAATTTAAAAGGTTCCACTTAATAGTGATATGAAATTCAAAAGATTTATTCTGAAAAAGTCTTGCTACCCACTAAGATTATTTTAATACCAAGATGGACAGTTAATAAAGAAAATTTTTCACTCAGTAAAATAAATCACTAAAATGAATAATTGAAAGTCTATTAAGTAAAATATGAAGTATATGCTCATTAAGACAAACATCTAGCAAGACCATCAGTATGTGACTACATCTACCTCCAAACAGACACCTTATATGTGTCAATCTTAAAAGCTTATCTGACTAGAAAAATTCATTCACATTTCCATTATGTTTAAGAATTAATGCTTAACTTTAACGTTCATCTTAAAGATTACTTCATGTGATAAAAGTAATAGAAGTCATTTTCATCCTTACTTTCAAGATGTATAAAGACAATCCTGATAGTATGCCATGCCATTCAACTGACTCCCACATTCTGCATATGAAAGTTTCCAAACATATTAAAAGATAAAACTCTCAATGAAAAACCCTTCTGATAAACTGCATACTGAGTAAACCAAATCTTTCCCTATTTCTTAAGTCTTAGAAAAGTCAGTTCCACTCAGAAAAACCTCAGCCACAGTTTAATTCATATTCTAAATAAGAAGCAAGCCTCTCTGTGAACATGGCACACTGAAGTTGATACCATCAACTAGCAACAACCTCGAGACAGGCTCTCAGATGGAGCATTCACATAATAAAGTTACATTTGAGTAGCTGCACATGAATAATCTCAAATGACAGATAAATTTCAGTTTCAAGATAAGTTTAGAAGATATTTCCTGACATGTCATTTATTCTGTCTGATCAGGTAGGGACATTTCTTATAATTCAAAAACAATCTCCATGTATTTCAAATTCCTGATCTCCTAACTCGTACTTTAAGATGTTTCTTTCAGCCGGGGAGCTGACAAATAGGCTCTGAAAACATGAGACATGGATTCTGCCTCCATTTTATCCATGCTGAATACTTATACCATTTCATTCTGAAACCTAATTATTTTCACTATTCATGACTTTCTTTAACTGATACAAATTGGGAATGATCTTGTCCAGATTATTGTAGGAAGTTAAAACAGAGCTTTATACATCATTATTCAAACTGAAGAAGCCTACACAATGTTTAAATTAAAACCAATTGTTTATAAGTATCAGACAAATGAGATTTTTAAGTATTTCTGTTTCCTTGACTTATAACCAAAGAATACAAACAGTTTTGTCACTGACCACTTTATTATAATGATACACTTCCAATTTGTCAGCATGCAAATTCTACCATTATAAAAGTACACACTGTCAACAAAAGACTTCTCAAAAATACTGTTACCTTTTCATCCCACATTGAAATATAATATCTCAAATATGTTGTCAAGAGTTCAAATGAACCTTTAAGCATGAAATAAAATAAGACATGTACAACATCTTTTACTAGGACTATTACGCTTACCTTAAAATGGGTCGTACGACTTACCTTTTTCTGGACTTAAGTTTTTATACACTTCAAGGTCTGCCATTAAATTTAATATTGTTACACATTATTGGCAAGAGCAGTAAAATTTCTCTCTAAAGGCAAAGCCTTTTCCTGATACACATCTCCAAAAAGGAAAGAGGCAAAAAAAAAGGCAAAGAAATCCTTAGCAGTCCCAAGAACTTGACTCATGCAGCCCTTAATGGTATGAGGGGATCTTCACAATTCAGGCTTTACAAGGTGGAAAAATAAATCCATGAGATGTGAGTAGAGAACTTTGTCTCAAAGTGAAAGGCACAGCCAGATAAGAACACTGCAAGCATCTGCTCAGGGCTGCCGCTATTGTGGGAATGCGGGGCGCTGTGGCTACTTTGGGTATGAGATATGCATGCTTAGTGCAGTGCTTAAAGCCCTCAAGGCATTATGCACATTTAATGTCCAGGAAGTGTAGGTCTTTAAGCATCAAAGAAACCCTCCTCACCTACAGAGGCCATTGAGAAACACTGATTACCATGGTCGTGACGCAGGCTGAATGCAGAAAATGAATGCGAACACACAGAGACACACAGAAGCACACACACAGACACGCACACTCAGAGGCAAACATCACTCCATTTGAGGCAAAAAAAAAAAAACACAATCCACTGGCAATAAGCTACGTGTGGTCCTCTACACTGCACACTGTTTGCGCTGCTCAGGTTAAGCACATACGTACTGACGGTGTTGAAGCTTTTTCTTGATTTTTGTCCTGATTTCACAGAAGAGACTGGAATGCTTCCAACTTTGAATGAGGCTACAGTTACAAAATACTGGAGCAATGAGGGTACTTCTCAGGTAAAAAGCATATCCTGGTGGGTAAGGTAAGTAGCATGAATAGGTCTGAAAAAGCCAGTTTTTAGTGAATGAAACAGCATGGTATCAGAGGACAATTTTCCCTCAAGTATACAAAAGCATCATTTGCATGTTTTAATCAACTTCTTCACAGACATAGGTAGACTGACAGGTAGATGTTTCAAAAACAGGTTACTGCAGTCTTGTGTTTAAACTTGCAACTAGGTCTCTCCATCCTGAGGATTAACCCCCTTACTCCCAGAATTCTCTATCGAATATCAACCCCTCTTACCATTGTCTTGTCCCCAGCTTCAGATGTGGTCCCTGAGATTCCCAGCATCTCCCATGTCAGTGTCAGTCCCTAACTCCATTCCCATCAGGACCACCCAGCCCAGACTGCTAACCTACCCCTCCCTCCTCTAAGATGCTACTCTCTCCCCCAGGCCCTGGTCACCCCCCTCCTCTAAGATGCCACTTTCTCCCCCAAAACCCTGGTTAACCCCCTCCTCTAAGATGCCACTCTCTACCCCAGTACCTGGTCACCTGTTTCCCAACTGGCATATCTTTCAGCCAATTTGCAAACCCCACTAAAAGTGAAAAGTGTCTGTCACTCAGTCGTGTCCGACTCTTTCTGACCCACCAGGCTCCTCTGTCTGTGGAATTCTCCAGGCAAGAATAGTGGTGGGAAGGATCTCCACTCCAGGGGATCTTCCCAACCCAGGGATCAAACCCAGGTCCCTCACAGTGCAGGCAGATTCTTTACATCTGAGCCACCAGGCAAGCCCACACTATTTACTCTTACTCTTGAGAAATTTGAATTTCAAAGGTGTATGGGGGGTACACTGATTCAAATATCCTTCCAGCAAGATTTTATCTGACATATATATATATACACAACTATACACAACAGCAGTTAAGAGTTTAAGAGTATAGGTTTACCTAGGTTCAAATCCTGACTCTGCCACCAATTAGCTGTGTGACCTTGGGCAAGTTACTTAAATTCTCTGCTCCTTGGTTTCCTTATTTGTTCAATAAACATATTAATAGAATATTAATTACAAAATGTTCATACATAAAAATGCTTAGACTCACAACTGTTTTATATTATCATTGTTATGCTACTGTTATTAGTCTTTGAAATCCTTCACATTAATCCAGTAAACCACTGGATTTCATTGTTTAATATTAACTAACCAGCACTTGGAACACACAATGCCACCCCAAAATTTGAGATATCTCAGAAATACTTCTGTCAAATAATTCAAATGACTAATTCTCCTAGATGGGCTTCCCAGGTGGTGCCAGTAGTAAAGAACCCACCTGCCAATGCAGGAGACCCGGGTTCAATCCCAGGGTCGGGAAGATTCCCTGGAGAAGGGCATGGCAACCCACTCCAGCATTCTTGCCTGGAGAATCCCATGGGCAGAAGAGCCTGGCGGGCTACAGTCAGGCTGCAGGGTTGTTAAGAGTCGGACATGACTAAAGCGACTAGCACACACGCATGCACAATACTCCTAGATAATCTTATACAAAAAGACAGAGATGGTTCCATCAACACAAAACTGGCACCATGTGATAGATTTCTAATTCCTTTAGCCCCCTAGAACCAAAGCTATCCAAAAAGCAAAAGGCATCTTCAGGTCAATTTCCTACTCAATCCAGGAAAGAAATGGATACCAAAGTGGTCCCAAGGCAGGCTTGGAAAGGGGAAGGGGAAGGTGAAGTCTCTCAGTCGTGTCTGACTCTTTGCGATCCCGTGGACTGTAGCCTACCAGGCTTCTCCATCCATGGGATTCTCCAGGCAAGAATACTGGAGTGGGTTACCATTTCCTTCTCCAGGGGATCTTCCCGACCCAGGGATTGAACCCGGGTCTACCTCATTGGAGGCAGATGCTTTAACCTCTGAGCCTTTCTTCTTTTTTTCCTTACAAAATCTCCCATGGCATTCTTGTGATGCCAAGAGAAGGGTGGGTCAGGAGAGGGGAGGGAGCCAACTGTTCCTCACCCTCCTCATCCACAAGGAATCTTTTTCTCCCCACAAGTTCTCCGCCCCTCTAACACTCAAAGCTCTGTAGGCTTTTCCCTAGAGAAGTTTGGGTATATGTTAAATATGGAGCCTAACACCACAGCAAAGGGCAGGGCCCTGGGTTTATCCTGAATGGCTCTGGGGTGTCCTCAAGAGCCAAGACAGACACCAATGCTCAGAGGTTTTACAAGGCAGGTAGATGGACTTTTAAAAAGCAGTCATGGCCCATGAGTAAACATTTGATCACCAAGGAACATTTATGGATTTGAGAGCCCAGAAATATCTACTCCTTATTAAATACCAAATATTTCAGCAGCAGCAAATAACCTTCTGTTATTTGCCCATTCAAAAAATCATAAAATAAACACCTGTTCTAAGGTCAGCAGGGGCAGTGGGTGAATAATACATCACCCCTGATTAGTCCCCCAGTATTCTCCTACCAGAAGGTCACAGATGATGTCAAGTCTAGGATAACACACCTTAGGGGTGGGGAGTGGTGCTTCCTCTGATGGACAACCTCAACAATCAGACAGATTTAGAATCTCTAACTTCTTAACTAAAACCCTCATTTGAAAAGATCAGGGTTATTTCAGATTAGTTCTAGCACAATACTTGGCATATAGTTAAGTATGTTATAAATTCTCATTAGCTTTCTTTTTATTTAATTCTTATTAGAGTATAGTTGCTTTACAAAGTTGTATTAGTTTCTTGCCGGGAAAGCCCATGGACAGAGGAGCCTGGTAGGCTGTAGTCCATGGGGTCACTACGAGTCGGACACAACTGAGCGACTTCACTTTCACTTTTCACTTTCCTGCATTGGAGAAGGAAATGGCAACCCACTCCAGTGTTCTTGCCTGGAGAATCCCAGGGACAGGGGAGCCTGGTGGGCTGCTGTCTATGGGGTCGCACAGAGTCGGACACGACTGAAGTGACTTAGCAGTAGGTCACCACAGAGCACTGAGTAATGTTCCCTATGGCACACAGTAGGTTCTCCTTGTGTGTGGGTTGTGCTCAGTCATGCCTGACTCTATGCAACCCATGGACTACAGCCTATCAGGCTCTTCTGTGGAATTTTTCAGCCAAGAATACTGGAGAGAGTTGCCATTTCCTGTTCCAGATCTTCCCCACCCAGGGATCAAACCCAAGTCTCTTGCACCTCCTGCATTGGCACACGGGTTCTTTAGTACTGTGCCACCTACGAAGCCAGGTTCTCACTAGTTTTCTATTTTATACGTAGCATCAATAGTGTATAAAATTATTCAACCAAATATAGAATTATCTCTAACAAATCTGGTCAAAAAGAAAAGTGTCTCTGTGTTCAGCTTCTGAATTTATAAGGAGTGACAGATCTGAAGCCCCATCTGATGGCATTTTCCTCATCCTTCACATGTGAGTTTTGATTTCTTAAAGAAACATCACAGAGAAACAGGTTAATGCCCGGGTTTCAAATTCAGGTGGAGGGAAGTCCAAGTTCTAGCTTTCTCCTCTACTCACTGTGTGACCCTGGGGAAGTTATGGGCATGACCAGTTAAATCTGAATTTCAGATAAACAACAAATAACTTTTTAGTATAAGTATGTCCCACGAAATATTTCCTGTATTTTATCTGTTAGAGTCTGATCATCCCACTGAGAGGGCCTCTCTAAGCCTCTGAGCCTAAACATTCTCTTCTGATGACTATAGTACCCAGCTCACAGGGCATTTCTATGAAGTAGATGAGCTAGTACAGGCCAAGGGCCAAGTCCCCATACCTAAACAGATACATATTCAACAGTTACAAGTTAAGTGGCCACTCCAATCACTGGTTTAGTCTAATGTCATTTAATCGAGTCACATGCAGACGGTATACTCTCCCCACACCACAGTCTCACAAGTTCATATAACTCTGAATCTAGACCAACTCTGGGCAAAAGCATGGCAAGTATTTGCCCTGTGACTCCCGAGTCGAACTAGAAAAGTTCCAACACCAACATGGGAGCCACGTCACTTCATGAGTCGATGATTATAAAAACTACTGTTCACCAAAGACCATGACACAAACATGCCCTTCTCTAAATCTGCATGAAACTTCTGCAGGGAGATAGAGCAAGACCCTGGAAACATATACAGGTTGGACAAGATGTGTTAGAACAAAAATTCAAACCCAAGCCAACTCTAGACCCAGGCCCTTCCCACCAGCTCCATGCTTCAGGTCATGGCAACCACCTGCAAGATTTCAGACCTACCACCAGAATTCCTTGCTTTTCCCAGTTGGAGAACATTCCCACACAATGCCAGAGTTGTATGGGCCTCTGGCATAAGAACACAGAGATGCTTAAAAAGAAAAATAGCCTATAAAACCCAAAAGGAAAAGTGTCAGTCATTCGTTCAGTCATGTCTGACTCTTTGCGACCCCATGGACTGGAGCCCGCTAGGCTCCTCTGTCCGTAGGATTCTCCAGGCAAGAATAGTGGAGTGGGTTGCCATGCCCTCCACCAGGGGATCTTTCCAACCCAGGGATCATACCTGGGTCTCCTGCATTGCAGGCAGATTCTTTACTATCTGAGCCACCAGAGAAGCCCAAAATAATCCCAAATTACCACTCAATTTTTAAAGCCTATTCAATTTTCTTCAAGATGCAAAGTAGCACTGAAGTAAGTGGAGAGCAGAAGTGGCTTCACAGTGTAAGAGCCCCAGGTGGTGACCGGCCTGGACCTTCCACAGACCCTGTCCTCCAGCCCTTCCCTCAAAGCATCTAGGTAACCTAGTGGAAAGGGGGTTTCACAGAACTGTCACACGCTGCTGATGAAGTTAGTCACCAGGCAAGATGCAGCGAGATTCCTAAAAATGTTTGTACTTACTTAGCCAATAATCATTATAGAGCTTCCCTGGTGGCTCATTGGTAAAGAATCTACCTTTGCCAGACAGAGGATGAGATGGTTGGATGGCATCACTGACTCAGTGGACATGAGTTTGAGCAAACGCCAGGAGATAGTGAAGGACAGCAAAGCCTGGCGTGCTGCAGTTCATGGGGTCGCAAAGAGTAAGACACGATTCAGTGACTGAACAACAACAATGCTGGAGACACAGGTTTGATCCTTGGTCTGGGAAGATCCCACAGGCCACGGAGCAACTAGGCCCGTGCACCACAACTATTGAGCTTGTGCACCACCACTACTGAAGCCCAAGGGCCCTAAAGCCCATGCTCCACAACGAAAGATGCCATCCCGATGAGAAGGCTGCACACCTCAACTGGAGAACAGCCCCTGCTCTCCACAACTAGAGGATAGCCCACACAGCAACAAACATCCAGCACAGCCAATAAATAATCGTTACAGCTATAAAGCAATCTTAAAGCAATCACTAGAAATATAAAAACCTATGTACAAGGATATTTCCTTAGTATTAGTTATAGCAGCGAATAAGTAAATCTAAATCCCTATCAACAAAAGAAGAAAGAGAAAGAAAGTGAAATTGCTCAGTAGTGTCTGACTCTTTGCGACCCCACGGACTGTAGCCTACCAGTCTCCTCCATCCATGGAATTTTCCAAGCAAGAAGTACTGGAGTGGGTTGCCATTCCCTTCTCCAGAGGATCTTCCTAACCCAGAGATCAAACCCATGTCTCCCGCATTGCAGGCAGACGCTTTACCATCTGAGCCACCAGGGAAGCTCTGCCTATCAACAAGGGAATGATTAAATATATATTCATGCTTTGGAATACTATCTAGCCATTAACAATACTTTTAGACACTGCTATTACCTAGAGAATGCTTGACAATCTATGTGGTAAAAGGACCCAGATATCTGAGTTTAATTATGTAAGATATATGTGTATAGAAGTACAGAATAAAAGACTAGAAAAAATATGTGGAAAAGACTAACAGTAAGATTTCCAGGTGTTATTCGATGCATGAGACAGGGCGCTCAGGGCTGGTGCACTGGGATGACTCTGAGGGATGAGATGGGAAGGGAAGTGGGAGGGGGTTCAGGATTAGGGACACATGTATACCTATGGCTGATTCATATCAATGTACAGCAACAACCACTACAATACTGTAAAGTAATTAGCCTCCAATTAAAATAAATAAAATAATTGAAAAAAAGATTTCTAGGTGTTATTTTCTTCTAAAATTTGACTATAATTTTTTTAGAGCTAGCATTTCTTTTATTTGAAAAAAAAATAACATTTTTTAAAGTGCAGCCAATTCAGTAGCACTCAATTGGGGGGAGATGATCCTTTCCCACTGGTGTGTTAAACAATGGAGAACTTTGAGGATTACTAACATTTCTGAAGCACTTACTACCTTTCAGACACTGCTCCTAGCAGTGTCTTATCTGAGCCTTACAATGTCCCTAGGAGTGAATTTGGTATTATCCTTTCTCTAGCTTCAGACATGGAGACGGAGGCAGAGAGAAGTAACTTTCCTGAGCTGGCACCGCAGATGAGTGATAGACATAGGCTCTGAATGCCCACAGTCTGTCTCTAGAGCCAGTATTCTTCTCCAGATAAGGTAGCATGGAGATCTTGAGCATGTCATTTACATCCTGCTGTCTGTTTTTTCATCTGGAAGCCTCATGGAACAGCAAATAGAGCTACTGGAGCCTAATTCCTTTAAGGAAATTTCACTGTAGACTCAACTACACAGGAAACCTAAAATCCTCAATATAAGTTATATGGCAAAGTCACATATGTAAACACACAAAGACATGAAACCTCAGAACAAGAATTCTACACGTACATACAAATCAAAAGAGCTAGACGTGAGGAAACTCCCAAGCAGATGTCTTATGGAGGTGTTCCCAGGATGAACAAACACATTTGCTTCCACAAACCAGAGGATACCTCCCACTCCAGCATTATCCTGTCTAAGCCCCCTGGCTTGGCCCCAGACTGTTGCTCCCAGTCATCCTGGGGACACTGGGTACCAGTACTCCATCAAAATCCCCTGACTACTCAGGGCCTTCTGTACTCAACTAGATGTCCTGAGCAGTGTCTGGCTTTGAAGTAGAAGCAGTACCATCCCATTAATTGGCCTACGTGAATCACAGAGACTTTAAAAAAAAAAAAGTTAGCCAACTGAAGGGTAGAGACTTTAGCCTCTGAATGTCTATTAATCTAGGGGGTGGCACTGAAAACCTGCTCTCAGTTTATATTTACAATGGACTCAACTCACTAGATTAAAGCTTATGCAGTCGCTGCAAATTTGGAGTTAAATGGATTAAAAGAGTAGAGATCATACATCAATTCAAACAAACCAGCACAGTACATGCCTGTGGCCTATTCATCACCTATTTGAGGGACTCGCCGTTATGTAAAGGCTTAGAAAACGCTGTCAGGACTATGATGAAAAAATTGCTAGAATTTTTGCCTCCAGTCCCACCAAACAAAATGAAATGCTACCATGAGTTCATTTTTCAAGGCAGGAGTTAAGGCACTCCAGAGACGAAGGTGTACACAAAGTACCTATAGCCTCAATAATAACGTCGTGCTCTTCCTGCACGGAGAAGGCAATGGCAACCCACTCCAGTACTCTTGCCTGGAAAACCCCATGGACGGAGGAGCCTGGTAGGCTGCAGTCCATGGAGTCACTTCAAGTGGGACACAACTGAGTGACTTCACTTTCACTTTTCACTTTCATGCATTGGAGAAGGAAATGGCAACCCATTCCAGTGTTCTTGCCTGGAGAATCCCAGGGGACGGCGGACCCTGGTGGGCTGCCATCTATGGGGTCGCACAGAGTTGGACATGACTGAAGCGACTTAGCAGCAGCAGTAGCTCTTCCTGCACACCCTGGGTATGTGCTTAACAGATGATTGCCAACAATCCTTAGCTGCTAGACAACACAGTGCAACCAAAAACTTAAACTGCAAACACAGTGTGCAACAAAAATTTCAGCTAAGAGTAGAGAAAGACCTGGAGGTTTCCATTCAGTGCCTATTAAACTAATACTGAAAATGGCAGAAACAAGGGTTTTAGACATCAGTCTTAATTAACATAGCTGTTTATTCATCATTGGAGAGAATGACATAGAACATGTCCTATAGATCACACATGCTTTTCAAATAAACCAATTTGGACTTGCCCTACAGCAAAATCCTGACATACCTCAGTCGGAAGTAATTGTTACACATTTTTAAACATCTGAATTCTAAAACAAACAGAGTATTACCCATATTTAATTTTGCTTTGTTTCACAGGACAGAAAGAAGCCACCCTTTAGCCAACAGTTCTTTGAAATGATGCTTCCTTGATGATTTACTGATCTCCTCTTAATGACTCGGCTTTAAAAGAAAATTCTCACTTTTTTTTGAGAGAGACTTGATTCTTTATGGGTCATGTCACTTTAAATTTTATAGGTTAGTATAAAAATTTATAAGTACATCACTGTCAGTTTGATGACGGTGTCAATATAATTCAGGATAAAATCCCTGGTAGGCTCAAAGCTCAATTTGAGCTTGAGCTATCCATGAAAACAACTGAGACCTCATGGGCAGGATTTATTCCCAGGCCCTGTAGGAAAGCAGCCAGTGATTGTGTGTACAGCACTTGAACTGCTGTGGGTAGAGACTCAGGAAGTGTGAAAATTCAATTGACATTTGGGTTTCATGAACTCATATCCAGACATAAATAAAGGTACCCAGACTTTATAAATCAGCATCAACTGTTTAGATATCAACCATCAGTTCTGATCAGTGCTAATTATAACATTAACAGAGGGGAATTAACCAGAGATAGGTAGGCACATAGGAATTGCTAATGGTTGTTGACAGTGACATATATTAAAACAAATACGTACCCTGCGGGCTGACGCGTTAATTAAATTCTCAAGACTGAAATAGTGACATATTCAACCTCCCCAATAGCATTCACAAAGAATTTGTACCTTGAACAGAGAAGCACCTTTACCTTCTTCCTTGCGGGGGAAGAGCTGGACACCTGCAGTCTAAAAGTCTAGAAGAAGAAACGCTAGGTGCTTATGCTCTCCAACTAACCGAGGACTGTTTTCTTATATGATGACCATGCTCGTGCATATCTGATATTTTAAAAAAGGAAATATTGCCATGCTTCAATCTGACATCTTTGGGTCTAATAAAAGGTAATATTATCTTCCAGGCCCGGCTTGGCTTACAGCCAGTTTAAGAAGGATTACAATATGTGTGTTCAAATGGGAGGCACGCGTGGTCATCATCATGCAACTGCCTTATGTGGTGATACTGAACCTCTGAACTCTACATGTACAGACTGGTCCCATGAGGCAGGCAGACATAAAGACAACTCTGAGGACAGAGGAGCAGGGAAAGGGGGGAAAGGAGATTTTAGATTAAGAAACAACCTCCTTCAACAACACTGGGTCATTTGTAGAGATGTGGATGGACCTAGAAACTGTCATACAGAGTGAAGTAAGTCAGAAACAGAAAAACAAATACTGTATAATATCGCTTATACGTGGAATCTAGAAAAATGGGAGAGATGAATTTATCTATAAAGTAGAAATAGAATCACAGATGTAGAGAACTTACAGTTACCAAGGGGGGAAGGGGAGGTGGAATGAATTGGAAGATTGGGATTGACATATATACACGACCATGTATAGAATAGATAACTAATGAGAACCTACTATATACACCACAGGTGACCTAAATGGGAAGAAAATCCAAAAAAGAGGGAATATATGTATATGTGGCCTTCCCTGGTGGCTCAGTGGTAAAGAATCCACCCGCCAATGCAGAAGACGTGGGTTCGATTCCTGGGTCAGAAAGATCCCCTGGAGAAGAAAATGGCAGCCCACTCCTGTATTCTTCCCTGGAGAATCCCATGGACAGAGGAGCCTGGTGGGCTACAGTCCATGGGGTTAAAAAAAGAGTCAGATGCAACTTAGCTACTAAACAACAACAACAAATATGTACAGGTATAACTGATACACTTTGCTGTAGAGTAGACATGAACACAATATTGTAAAGCAATTATACTCCAATAAAAATGTTTTTAAAAAAGATCAAACCCTTAAAAAAAAACATACTGACCACTGTCACAAGGAAGAATGTGATCAGCAAAAAAAGAGAAGAAACCACCTCCTTCTATACAAAGTTCTTCTTAGCACAAAGAGTTGAGAGCAACTCAGGTGCCCAGAATACAGAGTCAGTAGCCACAAAAGCTCAGGCATGAGAGACAGCAGCCACATGTCTGGAAAGTCTCTCAGAGGCCAACCCAAGCCAAGGCCTGGCTCAGGAGGGGCCAGAGCCAAGGCTCCTCCAGCACAGCATGCTGGCCTCAGGGCCATCAGCCTTTGTGCAACTGATCAGACTCTCCACAGAACAGGAAGCTAGTCTCTGGAAGAGCCAGAGGGGCAGTAAACCCCTTGAAGGACAGGAAAGGAGATGCACTCCCCTGAAAATCTAACCCTGTAATGGCTGGGGAGGGCATTTTCATAACATAATGTGATATCACCTGTCAGCAGAAAGACATCACCCATCTTTCTGGAAGAAAACCAAAGTAAGAGATGGCACTGGTTCCTCTGGTAACAACTATCAAGTTACAACACACAGTACTATCCCAACAGTCTAAATTCCTAACCTAGATGACGCCACAGAAGTGAAAACGCGACTCCTTTGTCTCCTTCTTGATGAGATAGAAAGTGACTGTTGTCTCAACTTCAGCAGCACATTTTTCACACGTATTTTGCTGTCTCCCTTCCCCAAGTCATATAACTTCACTTCCTTAGCCTTTTTCCTTATCTTATTTTCCTCAACAATGATACTAATGTTATTTTTCTGGCTAATAACCATCCTGACAGGTAGATGGGACACAGAATGGATAGGAACATAACGTAGGCTCCTTGAGAGCAGAAATGGTGTCTGCCTTGTTCACTGATATATCCCTGGGCCTAGAATGGATCAGGCCTAACAACACCAAGAAGGTCTGAGCAGGAAGACCCACCATAGGAACTCAGGTTCCAAACAGCTCTCTAACTCCCAGACAGACTGGGAATAAAGCAGGACCTGGACCATAAAGGATGACAGTGTATATGCTTAGTTGCTCAGTCATGTCCAGCTCTTTGCCACCCCATGAACTGTAACCCGCCAGGCTCCTCTGTCCATGGAATTCTCCAGGCAGAAATACTGTAGTGGGTTGCCATTCCCCTCTTCAGGGGATCTTCCCAAACCAGAGATAGAACCCAGTCTCCTGTATTGCAGGCAGATTCTTTACCATCTGAGCCACCAAGAGGGAGTCCAAAAGCTGGAAGCATGAAGGAAACCAGTTGCCGGAATTGTGATACACAGTAAGGGTGAATGAGGAAGTGACCACAGGCAGCCTTTTCCCTACAAATATGGTAAAAGATTAATATAGAAACCACTCATAGGCAGTTCCTTTGAGACAAAAATTAACAACTTATTTAAGTTTCCCAAATGGCCTTCTAGTTAACACTTTACCCCAGGAACTTGGCATGAAAGAGCGAGCCAGTGGTACCAAAAAGAAAGCAGAAACCTAAGGAGAAAAACAGAAAGGACAGGTCAAGTCCAAATCTGGAAATATCACCATACAGGGAGAGTTGCAGGCATGGAGTAGTTGGAAGCGATGTGACAACCACTGGATATGGGATCAAAAAGACCTGAGGTTGGAACTTCCCTGGTGGTCCAGCAGCTAAAGACTGCACTCCCAGTGCAGGGTTCAATCCCTAGTCAAGGAACTAGATCCCACATGCCACAGCTAAGAGTTTCTATGCCACAACTAAGATCTGACACAGCCAAATAAATAAAACCAAATACTAAAAAAAAAAGACCTGAGGTCAAATCTGGGTTCTACCAGGTGATTCAGCAATCTGAGCCAAGTTATTTTGAGCCCCTCTAAGCCTCAGTTTCCTCATCTCCAACAGGACCTACAAGAACAAATGCAAAAGATCCTAGACGCGTACAGACGGACTCTCAGCACAACCAGCTACATAATCTACAAGTTCAGTATGAAATGAACATATGGGGCTTTTTCCCCAAAATAAAGGATTTCGGGACAGCCATAGCAAAGCTTTAAACTAAGCACAGGGCCCTTCTAAGGCACAGATCACGTGCATGTGAAGCTGGCCCTCACCCTAAGGGCCTGGAAGGTTTTACGATGCTATAACATTTTCTACATGTTTGTTATTCTCCGTCTCCCACATCTGTTTCCCTGTAGATAACAGTTGAAAAAAAAATTCTTCAAAAATAAAGAAACTTAGAAAGAAGTTAAATGGCCTTATCAATGTTAAATTTACTTAGGTTGATAATTATACCCTGCTTATATAAGAGAATAATATTCCTATTCTTAGGAAATCCACACTGAGGCATTTAGGGACAAAGAACTATATATGCAACTTATTCTCAGTTATTCAGAAAAAGTAACTCTGTGTGTGTGTGTGCATGCATGTACGTGTGTGTGTGTGTGTGGTGAGAGAGAGGGGGAATGCAAGCATACAATGATGAAGCAAACAGGGTAAAATTTAACAGTAAACAAATCTGGGTAACAAGACCCTTGACACCTTATAGCATCTCAGGGAGATATCTATGCTATAATTCAAACTGAATGCTGTATTTTTGTACCTGATAAATGCTTTAATGTAACACATTTGAACCATATGAAAAATCAGATTTCTGCTCGAAGTGACCCATTCCCTAGTCTTGACAATCTTTAAAAAAAAAAAAAACTGGTGTGGGAGGCTCATGGCTAAAATATTTACTTTTAATTCCACTAATGTTATTAAATATACCATTGGTATTTTACTTGTTTCACAAGATTATTATTTCTTGTATTACCAAGTATATGACTGAGACTTCAACGGAAATGATGACTAGACTTGAAGCAGTTGATCAAATGTATAGTTCGATATAAGATCAATGATTGTAATAGTGTAACTCTAGAAGGCAATGGCACCCCACTCCAGTACTCTTGCCTGGAAAATCCCATGGACGGAGGAGCCTGGTAGGCTGCAGTCCATGAGTCGGCAAGAGTCGGACACGACTGAGCGTCTTCACTTTCACTTTTCACTGCACTGGAGAAGGAAATGACAACCCACTCTAGTGTTCTTGCCTGGAGAATCCCAGGGACGGGGGAGCCTCATGGGCTTCCGTCCATGGGGTCGCACAGAGTCAGACACGACTGAAGCGACTTAGCAGGAGCAGCAAAGGATATATGGAGGTTCTTTGTTGCACTTTTATTCTTGCAACTTTTCTATGCTGCTGCTGCTGCTGCTGCTAAGTTGCTTCAGCCGTCCCTAGGATTCTCCAGGCAAGAACACTGGAGTGGGTTGCCATTTCCTTCTCCAATGCATGAACGTGAAAAGTGAAAGTGAAGTCGTTCAGTCGTGTCCGACTCGTAGCGACCCCATGGACCTCAGCCTACCAGGCTCCTCTGTCCATGGGATTTCCCAAGCAAGAGTACTGGAGTGGGGTGCCATTGCCTTCTCCACAACTTTTCTATGAGAATAAATTATTTCCAAAGGAAAAGTAAAGGTCCCATGTGAGCTTTGGGGGAACGAGAGTAACAGCAGAGAGGCGAGGCTGAAGCTCTGTTTAGATGGCAGCACATTTCTTCTTTGTTAACTGCTGAATCTCTAGCACAGAACCCAGGTCAATAAATATTTCAGGCAGGAAGGAGAAAAGGGCAATATCCCATGGGGGAGTGAGGGCTTGGAGCAAGGACAAATGACTGATAGTTTACAGCGGCGCTTGGGAATCAGCGAACTGCCTCTACTTAGAATGAGACCACAGGCACAAGGTGTGACGTGGTGTATACCACACACTGCACTACACTGCACAGGCCTTGGTTCTCACTGCTTACTGGCTTACTAAGAGTTCACTTAGACCCACCTTGGGCCCACCATTTAACCTTCCCAGGCCTCAGGGTCCTCACTGATAAGATGTGGGAGGTTACTAACTCATTCACCAAGCAATTACTGGATGTCTCCCATATGCCAGGCCCTCAAGTCATGTTCCCTGCTCTCTAGAGCTTTCATTCTGGAAACAATCTTACAACTGACTACACTAAATAATTTCTTGAGGTCTTTTCCAACCCTGAAAATTCTATACGAAAACTCTGGGGCTTTTTACTTCAAAAATAGGAATTAATTTAACCTCTCGGAAGAACTTACAACAAAAGCATGCTCTCTTAAAGGTGAAAATACACCCAAGATATCCTATGTTTCATAACTTAAAAATCTGTACACACAGGCAGGGAAATGCCTGAGAGCATATATAATTAAGCCTTCTGCAAACGATCAAGGTGATTTTAGTTGCCAAAATTCTCATTCCTTGACAAGTTATACAAATAGCAAGAATTTCAAAAATCTAACTGGGCAAAGTAGCTACAAAAAAACATTATTAAGATAGAAATACATTTTTAAAAGCAATAAATTTATCAATGAGAAAAATAAGTTTGAAGTGTAGATTAATGATTAGTATTAAAATTACAACATCAAAAGTATTTTAATTTTCTGCTTCATCAGTCCTCCTCATTCACAGTCAACTAGCACAAAAATGGTTACAAAGGCTAATTTTGTTAAAGACCTTGGAGAAAAGAGGAAAGAACTGCTCCTTCATGAATACTAAAGATGATAAAATAGGAAACCAATAACATTTTATCACTTTATATAAATTAATCTAATTTAGAAATAATTTAGTACCATGATTTATGCAGACTTGTTATCTAGCCAAGAAAATTTTTATATTACTAGTATCAGAAGCATGGTACCTACGGTTGCCAGATATTAAACATCCACACTGATTTATATAATTTAGGAGAAATGGGAAGGGACAGGGGATCAAAAAATATAATTATGAGATTCCAAATGCTCAAAGTAAGGGACATATAAGAATATTATTTCCCAGATGGGTTCTCAGGAGCTAACATAGGAACATACATCCATGAAAGACAGTTGCACTCACAGGCTACAAGTTGAGATATTGAGACTGAGCATTTGTCCTTGAAAAACAACCATCCACTAACATAATTCACAAAGACCTGGACACTCTTACTATTTCTTGGGAGATGCAAAGAGGGACTTTTTTTTTTTTTTTTAGATTTTTTGATGTGTACTATTTTAAAGTCTTTATCGATTTGTTACAATATTGCTTCTGTTTTATGTTTGGGTTCTTTGACCCTGAGGCAAATAGGATCTTAGCTCCCCCACCAGGAATCAAGCCAGCACTCCCTGCAGTGGAAGGCGAAGTCTTAACCACTGGGCCACCAGGGAAGTACTAAAGAGGGACCACTTTAAAGAGTTAACTTCCACAACTAAAGGTATTCATCTGTGGTTTTACAAAATGGTAGTTTGAAAATTTTTATCCCTAGAAATGAAAAATGTTCTAAATGTCCTTTGGATTCATGGAGTCAACACTTTACCAGATAGTAAATTACCAGATAGTGAAATCATTACTTGATCTAAATGCTACATGGATTATATGACTATTTGTAAAGTTCAGCACCTGGCTCCCCACAGAGTTCAGTTCAGTTCAGTTCAGTCCAGTCGCTCAGTCATGTCTGACTCTTTGCAACCCCATGAATCGCAGCACGCCAGGCCTCCCTGTCACTAACCATTTATTAGCCATGAAGACGCAAAAAAGTCAGTTGGATGTCACCAGATGAGGAGAGGCCTGTCTCACAGAGCCCTGCTGCCCTCAGTGATGGAGGAACCGATGCACGATGCTCAGGCCCTCCTACAGCAGCCCTGCAATGAACACTTCATACTCACCTGGCCAACACAAAGAGATTTTTAACATGCTTTCAGGTAAAACTGATTTCATGTCACAATATTCCAACGCTATTAAAAAGATCTAACCATTTCCCATAATCAGAAAATACAGAGGTTTGCAAGATTTATCTCACAGAAAATCCACTTAGAGTTTCATAACGCTCAGTCAGATCATAAAGCCCAGTTGAGTTGGATTGGCAGAATGCTGGCTTTTTGAATTAACCCTTTTACTAGATGGTTGAATATGAATATGCTTTCTCATCTCTGAAGGAGAGTGGTTTTAGTCAAAGGTTTACAGTGTTCAGAAGGGGCAAGGAGTAACAGATCACTTTGAAATATGATGAAAGCTAAGGACTTTGTTCATAGGAGGCGATGAACAAATGTATATCCATATAAACACAGAGTGTCTGGAATAATGTTTTCAGAGATTTTACAACGTCCTGAAGCCCAGCTACAGGTTCTGCTTAGAATTCCCCATGAGATGGCTTCTCAAATCCTTTTCTAGCTCTGCTATGCCATGCATGCTGTAGACTGGGGTGTTGCTCATATCCTTAACTACACACACAAGTTTCCATCCTCTCAGTGTGTTGGTTGGTGGAGGTCATTCTCTTCCTCTAACCCCATTCTTCTAACCTGTTCCTCGAAGAAAAAGGACTAATCTCTCACTCATGAGGACAAGCCCAGTACATCTCTCAGAGCAGTGCTGCCCCCTCTTTACTGTGCTCGCAAACCACCTAGATCTGGGGAAATTGCAGATTCCAACTCAGCAGGTTCAGGAGGGCTGTGAGTCAGCATTTCTAACAAGCTCTGAGGCACCACTCCAGTAGATGCCTCCTCTCAACCCCCACCCCAGTTCCCTAAGCCCCCTTCTCAGCCCAAGGGCAGCTCACCATGGTGTTTCTGTGAAATCCTCAAATGACTTCTAAAAAGTCTCAAGTTCTTTTAAAACATTCAAATCCATCCCACCTGTCCCCAACCTTCAACTGCTCTAGAAGAAAAAATTATGTGTAATACATCATATGGACAGGGAGGCCTAGGGTGCTGCAATTCATGGGGTTGCAAAGAGTCGGACAAGACTGAGAGACTGAACTGAACTGAATACATCACTGTGTCACAATAGTAGAAAAACTGGATTTTAGGCTGACAAACCTCGGTTTGAACACCATAATCTAACATGTGGTTTTGGCCCAATGTTCACCTCTCTTAGTTTCATCTCTAAAACTGTCTGTTGGAAAACTTAAAAGAGATAATACTGGATGGAAATTATTATATATATAGGATGGATAAACAACAAAGTCCTACTGTATAGCACAGGGAACTCTATTCAATATCCTGTGATAACCATAATGGAAAAGAGCATGAAAAAGAATACATATGTGTAACTGGAGCCACTTTGCTGTATTGCAGAAATTAATACAACATTATAAATCAACTATACTGCAACAAAGGTTTTTTCAAAAAGACAGTGCTAGTAAAGCAACCAGCATTGCCAGTGCTAATGACAACCTTGATTCAGCATCAGCCCTAACCTTTCCTAATATAGAAACACCCCAAGAATAGTGGAATATAGAATCCACCAATTCCTCCTGACAAGATCTAAACCTAAATATCTTAACATCCTCTTTGTGTCCCCCTATATGACTCCAATGTGCAAAGAACGATCTGAGAAGACAAGATTTCTTCTCCTTCACAACTCTGAACTTCTAGCAACACAGGGACCTGGAGAATTAGCTTCCTCACATGTGAAGTGAGGCAGAACAAATGTCTACAGGAGCTAAAAAGTTTGCCTTCAACAACAAAACGTGTACACCTCTCTCAATCTCTAAGCACCCCTTAGTTTTCCAGTGTAGATAAACACAATTCTAATAATACTCAAGACTAATCTGCTGTACTCCAAACGATGGTACTGTTCTCCCAGTTCCTGTGCTTCACATTTATTTCTGCATCTATCCTTTAACAGGTTGTGAACTGTGCAGTCCTCATTATAGATTAATCAAAGCAAAACATTTATACATTCTGCTTCCTGTTGTTAAGAATCTTCCCTAAGTATTTCTGTTCACCATCAGGAGGCTATGAATAACCTTGTGAGGTCAACTAACACTAAAGGGAATATATGTGTTTCATGCAACAAATATCTCAGCTATAAAGTTCAGACAAGTCACACTAAAAGGGCACTAAGAAAGCACAATATTAGAAGGAATACGAAATAAATCTGTTAGGAAAAAACGACTATATGAAGGTGAGCATATCACTTGCCCCTCTCACTCCTCTGCATAAAAGAGTTTCGTGCATCACTTTTGCTCAGACTAGCAAATAATTACATACTGTCCTCAATCAGTAAATTAATTTAATTTAGTTTACTGATTAGATCAATATTTTAGTAAATCAACAATCTCAAGGATTCCTTGTTGGCTCAGCAGTAAACTGCCAGCTAATGCAGGAGATACAGGTTCTATCTCTGGTCTAGGAAGATCCCACATGCCTCAAAGCAACTAAGCCCACGCACCACAACTATTGTGCCTATGCTCTAGAGACTGGGAGCCACAAGTACTGAAGCTAGTGTGCCTAGACCCCATGCCCTGCAGCAACAGAGCCCACCACAATGGGGAGCCCAGGCACCGCAACTAGAGAGTAACCCACACCGCTGCAATGAAGAGAAAAGCCCTCCCAGGAACAAAGACACAGCACAGCCAAAAATAAAGAAATAAATACAATTACCTTTTGGGGGGAAAAATACAAACAAACAATTTTAGCCCAGTGAGTATCACCCCTCAAATGCATCAAAATCACCCAAAGTTAGACAGAAAGATACAGATAGAAGGAATGAAAGGATGAAGATGGAGGACTCATCCCACTCCCAGAGATGATTTAATGAGGATTGGGTAGAACCCAACCACCAATATCTTTTAAGCACCTCAGCAGATTCTAATGTATAACTAGAGTGGAGAATCACTACTTGGTCTTTGGTTTTTAAATCACTTTAAGAAAGTACAGACTTAAAACACATACTGAGATTATAGACTACTTTTTCCTATTTCTTTAGTCTCTCCTGTACTCTCCAACTTTTCAACAGTGAGCCTGTATTGCTATAAAAAAAATTGTGAATAAAAATTAATAGAAAACCACAAAATGCCAAGCATAAATGACTTTTATATTTTCTGCTTCTATATTCAAACACACACTTGAATCCATAATCTTATGAGATGTCCCCTCTTTCCATACCTTCAAGAGTCAGTATAAAACAGGCTATCATCACAGAAAATAATCATGATCAAATTCATGAATTCTATAGTTCCGGTGAAAGAATATGTTTTTGCCACCTTAAGTCTGGGGTTTATAACCCACCAGAATCTAATTGGTTGCCCCCACTGGAATTATGTGCAGAGTTCTGAAAATTCCCCCAGGCCCAGGCCATAACCCAGAGCAATTAATCAGAACCTCTGGGCTGGGACCCACAGTTTTTGGTATTTTTTAATATACCCAGCTGATTCCAACATGCAACCAAGGCTGGGAACCACTGACTTAAAGAATTAATTAATACAAGTCTCTAGAAATAAGCTTCTACTGGCTTGAAAGCACAATACCTTGAAATTCTGACACTGGTATAATTTCAAAAAATGGTCACTGTGGATATGCATTGATATTCAATTTCAAGTTGCCAAGGAATAAAACAGCACACTAAATAATAAATGCGTCCACTGTTCTCCTTTTTAATTGGGAATAAGTCACCATCTTCTACATTTAAATACAAGAAGTTCTGAAATCACTGTTATATGTCAGTCACACATTCTGACCAAGAAAGGAATATGGACAAGACAAAATTCGACAGGAAAAAAAAATGTTTTCACAGATTCTACATTTATTCTACCCAAGTAGGTATTATTCTCGGGATAACTTTGCTACCTAGAAGTCAGAATCGTACTCTCATGTTGCCTGAGATTCTCAGATAAAAGGCCTAGATGCTCACCATTTTCTTGTTTGTAAATCTGAAATAAAAGTGCATCTCTTTAACTTTTAAAGAAGCTCTGTTGTGCTTGATTATTCTCACCATGCACCCCCCAGGCCTCCTTTCCTCCTCCCTTAATGAGGAAACTGGTGCTTTGGTTTTGGGGCAGATCTATTCTCTGCTTTCTGGGGTAAGAATTAGCCCACAGATAACACTCACTTCTGTGCCTGAAGACTTTCCAGACCCAAGCAGCAGAGAATTTTAATAGTATGCAAAACACTGCAATTAAACAGCTTTTATTAACTGTTATTTTTACATGAACAAAACCTCTATTTTCATAGTTGTACTGTGCTGATGTGCTCAGTCGTGGCCAACTCTTTGCAACCCCATGGACTGTAGCCCACCATGTTCCTCTGTCCATGGAATTTTCCAGGCAAGAATACTGGACTGGGATGCCATTTCCTTCTCCAGGAGATCTTCCTGACACAGGGATTGAACCCTATTCTCCTGCATCGCAGGCAGATTCTTTACCACTGTGCCAACTGGGAAGCCAAGGAGAGATTAAATCGCCCTCCATTTGGCTGTCCACCAACTTCTGTCACAGTATATATAACCAACAGGGAAATTCTGGAGGGTATTATTAAATGAATTCAAAACGTCCAAGAAATTCTTTTGAAGACATGGATTCATCCTTTTCCACTTTGAGGCATTACACATTTGCAATCATCTTTTCTAGAGCATACTAGGATTCTCAGAAGACTTGTCTTTTCCTTCTCAGTCCCAGAAGGTGTGATTTAGGTGTATTACGTGTATTCTTTTGTTCTCCAAGCCAAAAGCATGAGTGAAGGGGAGAAGAAAGCGTGCGGCAGGAGAACTGATGCATTCCACAGCACAAAGATTAAAGGCCAAACTTAAGAGTGAAAAAAATAATGAAACAGGTGGTTCTTATCTCCCCTATTAAAATGAGTAAATTCATTCAGCAACATTTTATTAAACACCTCAGCGGTAAAGAATCCTGCAATGCAGGAGATGAGGATTAAATTCCAGGTTGGGAAGATCCCCTGGAGGAAGGCATGGCAACCCACCCCGGTATTCTTGCCTGGAGAATCCCATGGACAGAGGAGCCTAGCAGGCTACAGTCCATGGGATCACAAAGAGTCAGACACGACTGAAGTGACTTAGCACACAAGCATGCACATACAATGCCACTCTATGTGTACTGGAGATACAAGTCACAGCAGTCTCTGCTACCCTGGGAGTTAGAATACAAGGAGGACAGAAATTAAACTGGTTATCACAAAACTGTTTTACTACAACAGTGATAATGCAATGAGGCAGCAATATGGGGTGCTAGGGTAGCATAAAAGGGGGAGTGATCTGGTCTGGGAAGTCAGTATAAACTTCTCTTGAGGGCACCCTTAATCTGGGCTCTGAAGGATGGGGTGGCAGCCAACCAAGCAAAGAAGGAGTTAATTTTGTGGGCAAGGAATGCAAAAGTCAGCATAGCTGTGGTGCAAAAAAGGAGGGGAAGCAAGAGAAGATTGGCAAGGCAGTCAGGTACCGGTGGGAAGAGGCAATTTTGCTCCAGACATACTGAGTGTGAGGACTGGCAGGCATCAGTGGAGCCATCAGATAGGAAGATGGACATCTGAGCGTGGTGCAAAAGAGGAGCCATCTAAGCCAAGTACACACTGATGGGAGCTATGGATGTAGAGATGGGAAAAGCTACAAGAGTGGGTGAAAAATACACCAGGCTATGGGCTTCCAATTTTTAAAAAATCTGAATATCCCTTTGGAATCAACAGTTTGCACTTATAACAACCCCAAACATACCTGCTTCAAGGAATGAGCCCTAAAAAACATATAAACTATCACCATTCAATTGGATGACTTTTCATGTACACAGAGTAAAGGACCAAGCTGGAATTTTCAATCTTTGTTTGTGATTATAAATACAATCACTAATAATTATTACTTTGATCAAAGAAAAAAATCTGGATCTTTTGTATAACTAAATTAAATAATTATGCTGCCCGGGAAGAACCCTGAAACTACTTGTGGAAAGACATTTCATCCTCTCATCAATCTCTGTGCATACATTAGGCACAGAGTAGGAAAGACAATGGGGAAGATGAGAGAGCAAAGGAAAATTAATTATAATTATGGAAATGCAGCTTAAAGAACAAAGGCTTAAATTTGTAACACAGGTCTAAGGGGACGTAATTCTCATAAGTAGCCATTTAAAACGTGAGAAGTCTGCAAATCAGAAGGGAAAGTTGACTGTTTATTAGATGTTTCTTTCTAACTTAGTTAAGTGGAAAATTGGTATTCCCAAGCATAAAGGAATAAAACAATCAGTAGCCTGCCTGCTTGGCTGGACTCTCAGTGACCACAGGTTTGAGAGAATTTGAGAGATTATCAGGAAGGGCCAGCCAAGGATATCACTTAACCCAACAGGCTCATTGCAGACAACAACTAAAGCTTCAAAGACCCAACACTGTTCACTTCTCATCCACCAGGGCTTCCCAGGTGTCCAGATCTTCAATTTGCCATTTTCGTACACACTCCACCTGGGTCTTTTCATGCCCTCCATCATTACAGAATGTGAATGACCTTGACACGGAAAGCGTGACAAAATAGAACACAGTGGGTCCAGTCACCCCCCAGAAGCCCACTGAATCAGATTCCCAATGGGGAAAAGAGGCTGAGACATCTCACCACAGATTTTTATAAATCTGATCGTTGTTTGGTTCTGATTAGTCCAGATACACAATCTTGCAAGAAGCAAGCACAACAAAGAACACCAGTACCTTTGGGAAAAGGACATCACTTGAATCCAAAATGTTAGTGGATACAGACCGGCCTGGCATGGCTCTACAGAGGACCAAGGAGAACTGCCAGGGGTGAGGAGGTAGGATTCCATCTATTCAAAATCACATGACCTGAGTCCCTATTGCGTGTACAGCCTCGGCACATGGAATAGCACAGACAGTACTCTGAGAATTAAAATCAGAGCACCAGTCATTCCCAGAGACAAGCGGGGGAAGAGCTCATTTCAGTTCAGTCAGGTCACTCAGTCGCGTCTGACTCCTTGCTACCCAGTGGGCTGCAGCACGCCAGGCTTCCCTGTCCATCACCAACTCCCAGAGCTTACTCAAACTCATATCCATCCAGTTAGTGATGCCATCCAACCATCTCATTCTCTGTCGTCCCCTTCTCATCCTGCCCTCAATCTTTCCCAGCATCAGGGTCTTTTCCAGTGAGTCAGTTCTTTGCATCAGGTGGCCAAAGTATTGGAGTTTCAGCTTCAGTATCAGGCCTTCCAATGAATTTTTAGAACTGATTTCCTTTAGGATAGACTGGCTTGATCTCCTTGCAGTTCAATACCACAGTTCAAAATCATCAATTCTTCAGCACTCAGCTTTCTTTATAGTCCAACTCTCACATCCATACATGACTACTGGAAAAACTATAGCTTTGACTAGATGGACCTTTGTTGGCAAAGTAATGTTTCTATAAAAGAATAATTCAAATAATTCAGAGAGGCTTCCTAAGGCTTATAGGGGTAGCGCCCATAACAGTGTGAGAAGAGACAGAGACAGAGGTCAGCAGGTCTGGGAGGAGGACAGGAGCAACTTTATAGCCGGCCCAACCTCCAGAGCCCACAGAAATCCACATGCAGAAACACGGAGATTAGAAAAGGGGCAGGGACCAGGCAGTCACCCGTGCCCCCTCACCAAGAGTCCTCAGGGCAAGGGAAGCCAGGCCTCAGCTAGAGGGAATTAGAAATGGACATTGGGTGGGGCTAAAGGGAGACAGCAGCTCCTCTCTGCAGAGTCTTAGGTGACAGAGGGGTCAGAGTGAAACCAAATATTCATAGAAGATAGAACCAGAGTCTTGATCATCTCACCACCAATGACAAACAAACAGGGCTGGGGTGTGGCTCAAAGGCCTTTGCTTCCCCCATCCCTCTTCCTAGTACCAAAATCTGAGGATTTTGAATTCTTCTTTAAGGAGAAGAACTATAGCAGGGCCAGAAGAATGCCCACTCTCAGCCCTGAGCCAGGGGTAAGGGAGGAGACAGGATTTAAATGAGTTTGACTTTAACATTTCAAACTGGACTAGACCTCAACTAGGCTCCCCAGGTGGCACAGTGGTAAAGAACCCACCTGCCAATACAGGAGATACAGGAGACTTGGGTTCAATCCCTGGGTCGGGAAGATCCCCTGGAGTAGGAAACGGAACCCACTCCAGTATTCTTGCCTGGAGAAATTCACAGCCAGAGGAGCCTGGCAGGCTACAGTCTATAGGGTCACAAAGAATCAGGAGCAACTAAGCACGCATGAGCACACAGCACCTCAATAACCAAAAGTAGCCAAAAAGTAATAGAATTTGCCCCAGATGTTGCAAAGATTATTTTTCAAAGTAGTAATTGGTGAAAAATAAAACAATTTTGTGTATGTTAGTGTTAGTCACTCAGTCTTGTCCAACTTGTGATTCCACGATCAGTATCCCATCAGGTTCCTCTGTCCATGGGATTTCCGAGGCAAGAATACTGGAGTGGGTTGTCATTCCCTTCTCCAGGGGATCTTCCCAACCCAGGGATCAAACCCAATTCTCCTGCATTGCAGGCAGGTTCTTTACCATCTGAGCCACCAGGGAAGCTGTTTTAGTAATTGGTGAAAAATAAAACAACTTTGTGTATATGCTACAATAAATTGAGAATGCTCAATAAACAAGTTATAAATGGAATGCCCATCATAAAGAAAGGGGGGAAGAGGAGTAAAAATAATGAATTTTGAATTTTGATATAAAAAGCATTTCACTGAGGTTTTGAGAATTTTCTCTGTCTCCAAGAGATGAAGGAAGAACATCATGTGACCATAAGATTATAGAGTAAGTCTGCCTCACCAGCTCACAATAAAGTTTATGTCTAACTACACACAAGTGTCTACTTTTGTTAAGGCCTGAATGGCGAACTCTAACTTGTCACAAGCGAGGATTAAGTACGTAGACCAATTTGGTTGGTTGCTGCTGTTGTTCAGTCATGTTCAACTCTTTGCAGGCCAGGTTTCCCTGTCGCTCACCATCTCCCGGAGTTTGCTCAAACTTATGTCTACTGAGTCGATGATGGTCAGTTAATTCATAGCAAATTCCTCAAACAGCCTCTATTTAAAAGTGGCCTGAGGAGGGGAGGTGGGGAAACAAGCATTTCTTGACATTTTAACACATAGGAAGATGTTTAGAGGTTATCTGTCCTAAATAGCAGCATTTGCTGACATGGAAACTTGTTCCAAAGCACAAAGTTCACAGCAACCCAGTGGGAGGGTGACCCCTGCAAGAGGCCTCACTCTTTTTGCTGAGCCTTCACTGCCTCTGGCTATTTGCAAGATGCCCTTAACATCACTGACCCGTCCTCCATGCTTTCTGCCTGAGTATGGGGCTAAAGAGGAATCCACTGGGCAAAGCTGCTTCCAAAATTAGTTCTATTAAATTTACAACATTTATATATATTATGCATTCTCTCCTTTAAGGCCTTTTTTTAACTCTTTGTCTCAATTTGTCTTTGAAATTTTTTCCATGTAGTGTTCCTCTCCAAGAAATAATACTTTTGATCTTAATGATGCCCGCAATATCTTGACTCTCATTGCATTAATAGGTATTCTCTATGCACTGGTATTTTTCTGGACCCAGAAGAGAATGTGTATACAGTCACTGGCTGGAAAAGCTAGGCTTTGACTCAGTAAAACAATGACACTCTTAAAAAAAAAAAACAAAAAGGTAGTAATGCCCCAAACCCCTAAAGTAGGCAGGCTGCTTAAGTCATAACTTGCTAATAAACTGGCCTAAATTAATAAGAACCCTAATTCACTTCTATATAACTTCATTCTCCTTGCATATTTACCAGGCAGGATCTGACAGGATGAAATTCCAGTGAGGTAAACCTCTCCACTCTTCTTCTGTGAATAAATGACATTTGTCCTAAAAACCTGTCAGTCCTTGCTACTGGTCTCTCTATGATCAGGAAGGACTTAGAAAAACACACACACACACATACACACACACACACACCAACCCCCCACAACCTCCACCCAAAGGGATATGCTGCTTTTTGCCAGTGCAAAGGTAACTACAAATTTTACAGTCAAATAAGAATCCTACTTATGTTGGTTTTCCAGTATTACAATTATAAAAAGCAATGCTAGAAATAAAAATTAAATCACCTCCAAGGTGACTTGGAGAAACTCAAATGTTTGAAAAAGCTTGTGTGCATTAGAAATTATAGATGTTAAATAGTAAATATACTGACAATTGGTTTAAGTATCTGTGTCCCAAATCAGATAAAAATGAAGCAATTCACAACAGCCAAGAGAAAGAGCTGAGGATACAGGTCATTTTCAAATGAGAACAATTTACGAAAATATCAGCCATTAAAGCAAGGTTCATACTACACAAATTATTCTTTGCCCAAGTTTTTTCTCTATATCAAACAAATTAGAAACAAAATCCAACTAGAAAAAGCCTCTAGCAACTGGCTTCTTTGATAGGCTTATAATCCCTTTGGATTCAATAGACTCACTAAAAATCGGGGCAAAGGACAGACAAGTGGGAAATTAAAAAAAAAAAAAAACCATCATAATTCGTACCAGAGGTCTTCTCCTCACTGACACAGAATTAAGTCAATTCAACCAGCTCATTACTGTTAGCCAGCACCCACCATTTCCTACCTGTTCCAAATATTCTATTCCTAGATCAGGATTGTTGCAAAAATGAGAAAAGATAAAAGACTGGACAGAAACTGAAGGTTAGTGTTACTCTTTGGTTTGTGGGATTGTGGGTAATTTTCTACATTGTTCCAATGAGAACTCACCTCCTCTATATTCAGAAAAAGAGGCTATGAATGCACTTTATGAACTGTGAAACAGTATACAAATATTACATTTTTATTTTTACTTTTCTTGACCTCTATAACCCACCTGTAAGCTATGTGAGAGCTTGAAGGTGCTCAGTGGCTTTAGAGAGTTCCAAGAAAACATCTACCTCTGTTTTATTGACTATGCCAAAGCCTTTGACTGTGTGGATCACAACAAACTGTGGAAAATTCTTCAAGAGATGGGAATACCAGACCACCTAACCTGCCTCCTGAGAAATCTGTATGCAGGTTAAGATGCAACAGTTAGAACCAGACATGGAACAATGGACTGGTTCCAAATTGGGAAAGGAGTACGTCAAGGCTGTATATTGTCACCCTGCTTATTTAACTTATATGCAGAGTACATCATGCAAAATGCCAGGCTGGATGAAACTCAAATTGGAATCAAGATTGTCGGAGAAATATCAATAACTTCAGATATGCAGATGATACCACCCTTATGGCAGAAAGCAAAGAACAACTGAGGGGCCTCTTGATGAAAGTGAAAGAGGAGAGTGAAAAAGCTGGCTTAAAATTCAACATTCAAACAATGAAGATCATGGCATCCAGTCCCATCATTTCATGGGAAATAGATGGGAAAACAATGGAAACAGTGACAGACTTTATTTTCTTGGGCTCCAAAATCACTGCAGAAAGTGACTGCAGCCATGAAATTAAAAGACATTTGCTCCTTGGAAGAAAAGCTATGACAAACGTAGACAGCATATTAAAAAGCAGAGACATTACTTTGCCAACAAAGGTCCATCTAGTCAAAGCTATAGTTTTTCCAGTAGTTATGTATGGATGTGAGAGTTGAACCATAAAGAAAGCTGAGTGCCAAAGAACTGATGTTTTTGAACTGTGGTGTTGGAGAAGACTCTTGAGAGTCCCTTGGACTGCAACGAGATCAAACCAGTCAATCCTAAAGGAAATCAGTCCTGAATATTCATTGGAAGGCCTGATGCTGAAGCTGAAACTCCAATACTTTGGCCGCCTGATGCTGAAGCTGAAACTCCAATACTTTGGCCACCTGATGCGAAGAACTGACTCACTGGAAAAGACCCTGATGCTGGGAAAGATTGAGGGCAAGATGAGAAGGGGACGACAGAGAATGAGATGGTTGGATGGCATCACTAACTGGATGGATATAAGTTTGAGTAAGCTCCGGGAGTTGGTGATGGACAGGGAAGCCTTGGCATGCTGCAGTCCATAGGGTCGCAAAGAGTCAGACATGACTGAGCTACTGAACTGACCTGAGTGGCTTTAGTCATATCCCACTCTTTACGACCCCATGAACCATAGCCTGCCAGGCTTCTCTGTCCGTGGGATTTTCCTCACAAGAATACTGGAGTGGGTTGCCATGCCCTCCTCCAGGAGGTCTTCCCAACCCAGATCTCCATCATTCAAGGTGGAGTCTTTATCACTGAGCCACCAGGGCAGCCCATCTAGCCCTCATTTTAAAGTGGCTCTTTTCTCCTGGGAATACTACTTAAGTATGCATATTCTAAAAGTCTATTATCTTGCAGAGGAAATGGTTCTTTTCTGTTTATAATGAATGGGGTTTTGTTTCATTTTGTTTGCCTTGGTTTTGTAAGGAGAGTTACCAGCAGACCTGGAGAAGCTCCTCTAAAAGAAATCTGACCTTTCTAACTCAACATGTCCTGTCCCTTATCTTTTCTCAGAAATGTTCAGACATTCTCTATAAAAATTATATTACTAGTGCTCCCTTGGCTTAAAATATACTAAGAATCCTCACAATTCTCCATTAAGTTAAATAAACTCCTGTCTTTACAGGCATTATTTTTCTGCAGAGGTAAATACACAGCAAGAGCAGAAGCATCATACTTTTCTGAATTACATAGCCTTTGGCACAGAGATCCAAATGATATTTTATACTATCAGAAATACTTAAAGCTACTGCTTTACTATAAATGAAGAGAATCATAATTCTAATTGGTTTTAATCCTTTTAATCTTGAGAAGATTTGCTATCTCTAAATCCTCTCAAAAGAGAAATTCCTCAATGTAAGAAGGAATCAACTCATATTTTAAGTATTCTGCTGCCCCCTTGTGTATCTCACGTTTAGAAACAAGACAGCTCCCGAAACACATACAAATGTAAAGCTCAGAAATACTTCAATGGAATCTTGGAACCTAGAACTGGAAAGAACCTAAAAAATTACGGAGAACGGCACACTCATTTCACAGAGGAGAAAACTGAGATCTGAAGGATTATATAACTTGGTCAAGATCAGATACGGTTAGTTAATAGGAAGCAAACACTGCTGAATAGAACTTCAACCTCTCAGAGTGTTAATTGCTCTATTAAAATGGAGATGGAGCCTGGAAGAAAACACTGGGGTTCTGGAGTTAAGCAGATATGAATTTGATTTTGGATCACCACTTTGCACCGTCCGCAAACCTCTTTCCCCATCCACAAAATGGGATGAATAATAACAACGGCAAAGGTGTTAAACGGATTCGGTAGGACCATGTTTCTCAAGCCGTCAGCATAACTACCAGCAATACAGTAATTCACTAAGTGGTAACAAAACTATACAAATACATAGAAAATTGTTTTTAAGTTGTTATAGCCTTTAGATGTCTGGACAAAGGTATTCTAAAATAACAAATGAATAAAACCTGAACTTTTTCAAAACTGGCACAAAACTTGGAAAAAGAATGCAATTTTTCTAACTCCTATGTTTCCTTGATTATATTTTTTTTATTACAAGTAAATTTGTAACAGAAAACACCACACTTTGTAACAGCAAACAAATTTGTAAATTTTTAACAGCAAACACTGTGTGAAGAGATGAAGCTAGGAACAGGGTCCTTAGGTGAGGCTCACAGGAAAGCAAAACAGAACTCAGTGCCAAAGTGTTAAGTTACAATATTTTCATCTCCTCTGCTAAGAGGTCTTCACCAATACAATGCCGAGAGAGAGTCAGCCTGGAAGAGTAGAGGCTAAAATTTTAGCTCTGACTTTGCTAATAACTGGTTATGCCAACTTGGGCTGGTCTTTTCCTCTCTTCCTCCCTTTCTTGACCTGTAAATGAAGGCGTCCTCTATCTAGCAAAGTTCCATAGCAAGGTGGTATAATGAACATGAAAAAAACATGGCAAAGCATGCTTTGACAAAGTAGAGTTAAGTTTATCTTAAAGTTAATCTAAAGCAATAAAAAACATTATGTCTGCACTAACTTGCGGAAGAAAAACCAAACTGACAAAGTAGAAGGCAGGTTAGGTTAAGGATTCTGTTCAGCAGCACTCTACTCATGAAATCTCTCTTCTCGCTACAGTTCCACTAACTCTTGATGGAGATCACTCCCCAAATCCTGCCAACACACGCGTTTCAACTCGAGTCAGTTTCACCCAAGGGCATCCTGATATCAGGATTGACAGAGCTTACCCCTAACTGTCTATCACAAGACAAATACAGCAGCAGGGTAATGGCAATTCATCTTAGTTTGTCATGAAAATGACTAATGTTGACCATTCTGATTTACAGCCACACTCGTCCACCCTGTTACATGAAAATGACTAATGTTGACCATTCTGATTTACAGCTGCACTCGTCCACCCTGTTACTGGTTACGTGCCATGACCTGCTCTGTTTTGTACGGTGCCTGATGGAACGCACACACCAGGCTCATTATAAGCCCTGATTGATGATCCACCAATATTAACTGAATACTACTTGTGGGTCTAGCCCCTCAAATTTCAAACATCAGAAAGGAAGGAATATGACTGAAGTTGATAGCATGGAAGGAGGAGGAAAGGCCCTGACATAAACTAACTTTCAAGGTAGAAAGTGATGATGCGGTTATGGTTGTTGAGGTGGGGCATGCCAATTCCAGTTGTGGGCAAGGAGTCCGGTGGGGCTTCTTGGGTAATTTTTCATCAGCAAGTTAACTCAAGCTCTTGGTTCAACCCGATAATTATACCACGTTTGCACCCGGAGTGCTGGAATAAAAGTGCTGTCAGAAACAAAAGATCCAACTGCAGGAGTAGAAAGGCAACTCACCATGAAACGGACTGTTGTCCACCAGGAAATGCCTGCGGTACTGCACACAGCTCCTTTTCTCCAAGTTCCAGTAACTCATTGTCAGAAGATTGCTGGCACAGCATCAAAACCAAATTGCCCTGTCAAGGGAAACAGAATGAGACAAAAAAAAGAAGAAAGCAGCAGCCACATGCCCACACTGGCTGCCTGATGCTTTCAGTCCCCAGGCATTCGGGGACAGCACACAGGGCTCCTACCTCCTCCACACGGGGAGCTGGTACCACCCCCCCAGGCCCCAAGAAATTCCCCAAAAGTTTTCCCACCCAGTAGAAGGTCCTTTAACACAGCATCGCTGGAGCTTTTTCTAATTGTGCCTTACAGGGCTCAAAGTTACCGCTGTCCTGGGGGAAAACCAAGCCACCACCAGGGAACAAGTT
>NW_011494779.1:486419-490786 GCF_000754665.1 Bison bison bison | reverse complement strand
AAGACTGGTTTCTGTGCTCCAGGCCTCGCCCACTCAGCCAGGACTCAAACCAGCCCATGCTGGTCGCTTTTCAGGAAAGCTCAATTGCAGGAGGGAAGGTGAAAACAGAAGGGTGACTGTCATTCCCAGTTCCTGACTTTTTAAGTCAACACACTCTGGAGGACTACATTTATGATCCGTCCATGGAGATCTTGGAAACTGTAACGTGTCCATGTAGCCAGGGGTCAGGCAAACATAGTAACAAAGCTTGTCTCCCTCTTCTGGACTCACTATGGGTGCCACTTAGGACCACTAGGGCCTGCCTCTGATCAGACTGAGCTTATTTGTGTAACCAGAGCCAGGTACACAAGCAGTGGGTCTGGCTTCTCCAGAAGGTTTGCTCCTCCACAGAAAGAGAAACACAGTGCTAACCAGAGCGAGGACTTAAAAGGCAGAGATCCGAGCTGATGAATTAAATGCCTCCAAAAGCTGATGTGCATAACAAGGTTCCCTTTGTTCCCAGCATTTGGCTAAAGCAACTTTTCAGAATTCCAACTCCTTTTCTGATCACAAAATAAAGCCAGGGAAAACCAAGCAAGGCTGGCACGAAGGAAAACCAACAGGTGGGTAACAATTTGTCATCTGTCCTATTAAAGCAATCTAGACTTTTGTAAAGGCAGTCAGTAAGTGCTAATGAAAATAAACAACCAGAACTGTGCCTATTCATTAATGGAACCACAACTAGTAGAGGTTCCTAAAGCTCCTGCCAGCGCTTCTCCTTGGCTCCCCAATGTTCATTCTTCCTCCCTCCCCTAACCACAACCTCACCTACCTTTTCTCTGGCTCCAGGACGAAGTGCCCACTCTGGCTTCGAGTCAGAGCAAATGATTTTCTCCTCTTAATACCCCACTCCCACCTGACTTCTGCAAAGACTCAGCGGGTAAAGAATCTGCCTGTAATGCAGGAGACACAGGAGACAAGAGTTCGATTCCTGGGTTGGGAAGATCCCCTGGAGGAGGAAAATGGCAACCCACTCCAGTATTCTTGCCTGAAAAATGCCATGGACAGAGGAGCCTGGCGGGCTACAGTCCAAAGGGTCACAAAGAGCCGGGCACAACTGAGGGACTAAGCACACAGACACTCGGCTGAACCTGGCTGCTTCTCCCACTCCCTCAGGCTGAAGACGAGTCCCGTCCCACCAAGATAAAATCACCCCTGCAACCAACTGTAAAATGGGACAGAAAACAAATGATTATGGCGAGAACCCTCCCTGCCCTCTCCCCACCCAATACACCATACTACAAAGATTGTCTTAAGTATTCTAGTTATATAGTTAGATGTGCTCACCAATTTTTTTTAAAAAAAACTCAATACTGAAATGCATCAAAAATATTTTCATCCAAAATCGCCACTTGCCTCATTTCATGTCCCTTTCCTGGAATGATAACTTTGGCTTGGTGTGCGTCATTCCAGTCTTTTTATGCATTTACTTATTTATACATACATTCACTTCTGGGCTTCCCTGGTGGCTCAGATGGTAAAGAATCTGCCTGCTATGATGGTGACCTGGGTTTGATCCCTGAGTTGGGAAGGTCCCCTGGAGGAGGGCATGACAACCCACTCCAGTATTCTTACCTGGAGAATCCCCATGGACAGAGAAGCCTGGCATGACACGGTTCATGAGGTTACAAAGTTTTGGACATGACTGAGCAACAGCATATTCATTTCTATATATATCCATGTATTCACTTTTGCATACACGTATACATTATGTTTTTAATAAGAATACTTTTTACGAACTAGAAATAACTTTCAGTAATACCAGTAGTAACTATTTTCTACAAAAGTATAATTATGATTAGAAATATTTTAGGTTATCCAGAATTAAGGAGAGCTCTGTCTGTATTCATGCTAATTTTTCCTTACTAACTTGATCTTACAATTTGGTTTTTTAGTCCTTATTTTATTTTTATTCTTTTATTATTTTTTATTCTTTATTTCAGTCTTTATTTTGCTCTCTGTTCATTTTTAATCCAAGTAAGATTAGTGGGATGGGAAGATGAAAAAAAAAAAGGTGCATTTGTACATAGTTAAAACTTACACACACATACCTGACCCTCATTTGGCCCTTCCTTTTAATCAGATGTAGGGAGAGATGAGGACCTTGGAGTAAGTGACTCACTTCTGCTGCTAGGGTGAGCAGCAATGGGACTTAAAGTGGTATGTTTGGATGACGAGCTCTGCTGGGTAGGTGTTTTTAAGAGGAGGGGACTCAGTTTAAATGATTAAACTAGAACACAAAGATAAGTAATTGAGCACTATGGTCACCAGGCTGTGTGTCCCCTATTTTGGTTAATTACTGGCATGTCTTACCTCCCCTGGCATCTGCTCGCTGCTGAAGAGCAGACAGTAAGCTGCCCCTGAGCTGTGCACACACTACAGGCCCTTGGTAAACACGAGTGACGCCTTCGTCATACACCCCACTTCCTGAATTCCCTCCAGTCTGAGACTGAAGGAAGTGCCCGCTCTGGCTTCCAGAGTCAGAGCAAATGATTTCAAAACTGAGAGGTAATGGAGGTGAAGGTAATGAATGGAGTCAGTAGGGCAGAGGCAGGGGGAGCAACCGCTATGCAACAAAGCCAACCTTAGCCACAACCAGAATTAGCTGAGCCAGGGGCCAGGTGCTCACTGAGGAAGAAGTAACTGAAAGGGACCTTAGAAACCAGCTCAGCCAAATCTCATGCAGTGTAGCCAGAAGGAAAGTAGGTGTAGCTCAGAAAGTAGGTGTAACTTGCAAGACCGCATTGCTAGCTCCTCAAGAAAGCTAGCAGGAACTCCAGTCTCAGCAGTCCCAAAGCAGGAGTCTTTTGAGTGTTTTGTGATCCCATTTGTGTGAACATAATGAGTGAAAATTGCCACTAAAATACACTTCCACTGATTTAATATTTGCTATTTAATATATGTTACATTTGGAACTCTATAGAATATTTAAATCTCTAATCCTTATTTAAAAATTAATAATTGGCAGTGACTAAGGAATATCACCTAAAGAAACAACTCCTTAAAACTAGTTTCAAATTCTGCCTTTGAAACACGGTTAATCTAATTTTTTTTTAGTGGATGGGAAAGTCACATAAAATGCTTATATGTGTGTATTTATCTTTAACAATTTATTTTTATCCATTTTTAGTGCTTGAAGCAAGTAGAAAAACCAAAAAAGAACTTATATAGTGGTATCACTTATCAGCCAAAGACAACTGCCATGGACACTGTGGTCCTTTTTTTTTTTTTTTTAAACAAAAACTAAACTCTATTTTTTGAAGCCTTTTTTTTCACTCGATAACTTACTAATATATTGTGACATTCTAGACATATGAATAAACATATTTCTACAGAATTACATATGTGATTTGAATAAGAAATTGTAATCAACTCTACTCAGAATCTCCCAACTCCAAAAACTCTAAAGCAGCAATAAGAAATAAAAGAAGCCAAGTAAGCATGCAGACAGGATTCATGTTCAGTTCAGTTCGGTTGCTCAGTCATGTTCGACTCTTCCTGACCCCATGAACCACAGCACACCAGGCCTCCCTGTCCATCACCAACACCCAGAGTTCACCCAAACCAATTTCCATTGAGTGAGTGATGCCATTCAATCACCTCATCCTCTGTTACCCCCTTCTCCTCCTGCCCCAAATCCCTCCCAGCATCAGGGTCTTTCAAATGAGCCAGCTGTTTGCATCAGGTGGCCAAGGTATTGGAGTTTCAGTTTCAACATCAGTCCTTCCAATGAACACCCAGGACTGATTTCCTTTAGGATGGACTAGTTGGATCTCCTTGCTCTCCGAATCTGAAGAGTCTTCTCCAACACCACAGTTCAAAAGCATCAATTCTTCAGCACTCAGCTTTTATAGTCCAACTCTCACATCCATACATGACCACTGGAAAAACCATAGCCTTGACGAGACAGACCTTTGTTGGCAAAGTAATGTCTCTGCTTTTTAATATGCTGTCTAGGTTGGTCATAACTTTCCTTCCAAGGAGTAAGCGTCTTTTAATTTCATGGCTGCAGTCACCATCTGCTGTGATTTTGGAGCCCAGAAAACTAAAGTCAGCGACTGTTTCCCCATCTATTTGCCATGAAGTGATGGGACAGAGTCAGACATGACTGAAGTGACTTAGCAGCAGTAGCAGATGGGAACAGATGCCATGATCTTAGTTTTCTGAACGTTGAGTTTTAGGCCAACTTTTTCACTCTCCACTTTCACTTTCATCAAGAGGCTTTTTAGTTCCTCTTCACATTCTGCCATAAAGGTGGTGTCATCTGCATATCTGAGGTTATTGATATTTCTCCTGGCAATCTTGATTCCAGCTTGTGCTTCCTCCAG
>NW_011494779.1:477604-486319 GCF_000754665.1 Bison bison bison | reverse complement strand
TGCCATAAAGGTGGTGTCATCTGCATATCTGAGGTTATTGATATTTCTCCTGGCAATCTTGATTCCAGCTTGTGCTTCCTCCAGCCCAGCGTTTCTCATGATGTACTCTGCATATAAGTTAAATAAGCAGGGTGACAACATACAGCCTTGATATACTCCTTTTCCTATTTGGAACCAGTCTGTTGTTCCAGGTCCAGTTCTAACAGTTGCTTCCTGACCTGCATACAGGTTTCTCAATAGGCAGGTCAGGTGTCTGGTATTCCCATCTCTTTCAGAATTTTCCACAGTTTATTGTGATCCACACAGTCAAAGGATTTGGCATAGCCAATAAAACAGAAATAGATGTTTTTCTGGAACTCTCTTGCTTTTTCCATGATCCAGCGGATTTGGCAATTTGATCTCTGGTTTCTCTGCCTTTTCTAAAACCAGCCTGAACATCAGGAAGTTCACGGTTCACATATTGCTGAAGCCTGGCTTGGAGAATTTTGAGCATTACTTTGCTAGCGTGTGAGATGAGTGCAATTGAGCGGTAGTTTGAGCATTCTTTGGCATTGCCTTTCTTTGGGATTGGAAATGAAAACTGACCTTTTCCAGTCCTGTGGCCACTGCTGAGTTTTCCAAGTTTGCTGGCATATTGAGTGCAGCACTTTCACAGCATCGTCTTTCAGGATTTGAAATAGCTCAACTGGAATCCCATCACCTCCCTAGCTTTGTTCATAGTGATGCTTTCTAAGGCCCACTTGAGTTCACATTCCAGGATGTCTGGCTCTAGGTGAGTGATCACACCATCATGATTGTCTTTGTCGTGAAGGTCTTTTTTGTACAGTTCTTCTGTATATTCTTGCCACCTCTTAATATCTTCTGCTTCTGTTAGGTCCATACCATTTCTGTCCTTTATTGAGACCATCTTTGCATGAAATGTTCCCTTGGTATCTCTAATTTTCTTGAAGAGATCTCTAGTATTTCCCATTCTATTGTTTTCCTCTATTTCTTTGCATAGAAGGAAAGTTATGACCAACCTAGATAGCATATTCAATAGCAGAGACATTACTTTACCAACAAAGGTCCATCTAGTCAAGGCTATGGTTTTCCAGTAGTCATGTATGGATGTGAGAGTTGGACTGTGAAGAAAGCTGAATGCCGAAGAATTGATGCTTTTGAACTATGGTGTTGGAGAAGACTCTTGAGTCTTGGACTGCAAGGAGATCCAACCAGTCCATCCTAAAGGAGATCAGTCCTGGGTGTTCATTGGAAGGACTGATGCTGAAGCTGAAACTCCAACACTTTGGCCACCTCATGCGAAGGCTTGACTCACTGGAAAAGACCCTGATGCTGGGAGGGATTGGGGGCAGGAAAAGAAGGGGATGACAGAGGATGAGATGGCTGGATGGCATCACTGACTCAATGGACATGAGTTTGAGTGAACTCCGGGAGTTGGTGATGGTCAGGGAGGCCTGGCGTGCTGTGATTCATGGGGTCGCAAAGAGTTGGACACAACTGAGCAACTGAACTGAACTGACTTGGCAATAAGGAGTTCATGATCTGAGCCACAGTCAGCTTCCAGTCTTGTTTTTACCTAAATGTATAGAGCTTCTCCATCTTTGGCTGCAAGGAATATAATCAGATTTCAGTGTTGGCCATCTGGTGATGTTCCTGTGTAGATTCTTCTCTTGTGTTGTTGGAAGAGGGTGTTTGCTATGACCAGTGCATTCTCTTGGCAAAACTCTATTAGCCTTTGCCCTGCTTCCTTCTATACTCCAAGGCCAAATTTCCTTGTTACTCCAGGTGTTTCTTGACTTCCTACTTTTGCATTCCAGTCCCCTATAATGAAAAGGACATCTTTTTTGGGTGTTAGTTTCAGAAGGTCTTGGTGGTCTTCATAGAACCGTTCAACTTCAGCTTCTTCAGCATTACTGGTTGGGGCATAGACTTGGATTACCGTGATACTGAATGGTTTGCCTTGGAAAGGAACAGAGATCATTCTGTCGTTTTTGAGATTGCATCCAAGTACTGCATTTTGGACTCTTTTGTTGACCATGATGGCTACTCCATTTCTTCTAAGGGATTCCTGCCCACAGTAGTAGATATAATGGTCAGCTGAGTTAAATTCACCCATTCCAGTCCATTTTAGTTCTGTATTCCTAGAATGTCGCTGATTCCTAGAATATCGGCATTCACTCTTGCCATCTCCTGTTTGACTACTTCCAATTTGCCTTGATTCATGGACCTAACATTCCAGGTTCCTATGTAATATTGCTCTTTACAGCATCAGACCTTACTTCTATTACCAGTCACATCCACAACTGGGTATTTTTTTTGCCTTGGCGCCGTGGCTTCATTCTTTCTGGAGTTATTTCTCCACTGATCTGCAGTAGCATATTGGGTACCTACCAACCTGGGGAGTTCATCTTTCAGTGTTCTATCTTTTTGCCTCTTCATACTGTTCATGGGGTTCTCAAGGCAAGAATACTGAAGTGGTTTGCCATTCCCTTCTCTAGTGGACCACATTCTGTCAGACCTCTCCACCATGAACCATCCATCTTGGATGGCCCCACACGGCATAGCTTAGTTGCATTGAGTTAGACAAGGCTGTGGTCCGTGTGATCAGATTGGCTAGTTGTCTGTGATTGTGGTGCAGAAGCGCCAGCTGCACGGCGCAGGAATGGCTGAGAGGAGTTACCCCATGTCCAAGGTCAGGAGCGGCGGCCGTGAAGAGATACCCCACGTCCAAGGTAAGAGAAACCCAAGTAAGATGGTAGGTGCTGAGAGAGGGCATCAGAAGGCAGACAGACTGAACCCACAATCACAGGATTCATGCGATGGATTAAAAGTATCTAATAAGTTAAAATGTTCCTAAATTTATTTTATAAGTGATTAGTAACTTTTATAATCATTCTATTAATACTTTTATTTTTGACATTTTCTGTATAGGTACATGACCAAAATTGCCAGTGTCAAACTACAGGCCAGACATAAAACTACGAAAGCAGACCACCACCAAGAAAGTAAGTAAATATTAGTCATTCAGTCATATCCAACTCTTTTGCAACCTCATGGACTGTAGCCCATCAGGCTCCTCTGTCAATGATAATTTTCCAGGCGAGAATCCTAGATGGATAGCCATTCCCTTCTTCAGGGGATCTTCCCAACCCAGGGGTCAACCCTGTGTGTCCTGCATTGCAGGCAGACTTCTTTTAATATTGAAGCCAGCAAGGAAGCCCAAGGAAACATTAGAAATTCAAGGACATTTTTCATTAAGAAAAGTAGAAACTATTTTGATTATGAAGCATCTGTCAATGCTTTTAAAACTACACACACACACAATAAAAAAAGAGTGAGAGAAAAAAAGTTTTCACACCAACACCCATTCATTTTAAAGAAAGGCCCTAAGAAAAAGCTCACAGTGACAGCCATCTGCTGGTTGTCCCTCTGCTTCCTGTGGTTGTCCTCTAAGAAACACCTTCTCCCAAGTTCTGTCCATGAGATTCAGCTGGTGTCAGCTCCATCTCAAGTCAGGTGCGGGCCTGGCTAAGCCTGGCAACTCAGAGCACCACCTCCCTCAGGCCATAAAGCAGGAGGTGCACATCACCCAATCTGGACCACTGAGAGTCAGTCACGGAAGTCTGTTTGAACTGTTGGAGAAGAGAAACTTTCTTTTCTGTTGGACTCAAAGTTGTGAGGTTATGAAGTTGTGAAGCCTGGAAACCTAGAACTCTTTGCCACTACAATGGTAAAAAAAAAAAAAAAAAAAAATCGATGAGACGGAATCCAACCAAGAGGAATGAAGAGAAACTTGGTCCTAGTTTAAGGATATCATTTAAGGCACACCTGACGTCAGATCTCTTCCTGTACTTTTTAGGTAAATGACCCAGTATATTCCTTTCTATGTTATGTTTACTTTTATTTAAGCCACATTGGTTTTCTGTCACTTGCATCCAAAGAGTTCTGACTGATGAAATATGTCAGCAAAGCAAAGAATCAAGAGACACCTGGCTGGCAGTCATGAGCTCACTATTCTGGTTTCACCTCTAACAATTGAATCACAGGTGGGGTGGGGGGAGGGGGAGGGAGGAAACTTGGCAAGTTTTTTTAGCTGGTCCACTAAGTTTCAAAAATATGACTCCGTATTTACTTGGGCTTTCCCTAAGGATATGCTGTATTCAAGTTCTTTTTTCCAGTAGTAAAGGATTCCATCAATCCCCTTGAAGTGTATTTAAGCAGAGCAAACCCTGAAATCTTTTCTTTAGAATTTCCTTACCTATTTTTACATGTGAGGCAAATCTATACTAGTACTTTAACATGAGTTTTATGGAACTCAACTAACATGTTCAAGCCACTGAATGGCTTAATAAAAAGCAAACCATTCAAGTTCATATATGGTAAACAGAGTTCTAACACTGTGCCACAGGAAAAGAAGGAAGAGGAGAATGTTAAAAAAGAACTTTGGGAAAGGGAATATATTTATGTTTTCATGTATACTTATATTTTAAGTACAGGGATTTGTCTACTATATACTGACTATCTCTACCTCTTCATCTCCTGTGACTGCTACATCACAGCCCATTCTCCTCTGGCACGCCTCTTCCATAAAAACCAACACTTCTACTCCCATTCCTTTACATTCTTTCTTTCTTAAAAACATATTATTTGTAAATCATTTTATGGTTTATACAATATTTCCATTTATATCTTGTCTTTTTAAAAAATGATCTTTATGGCAGCCCTGCAAGTCAGGTATTATTAAGCATGAGTTCAAAGAGCTTAATAGGAAACAATAGGTTGCAAATTTATGTCTTCTGATTCCCAAAGCCACTGACCTAATCCCAAGGTTACACTGTATCCAGCCGTGTTTCCTCCCTGATCTCTGCTTCCCTATGAAAGAGCCTAGAGTTGTATTACTCATGATTAATAAAATTAATTCTTCCCACCTCCACCATTCAATCCAACGCTACTATGGGCCAGCCAGTGAAGGAGAAGAGCCAGGAGAAAGGGAGGAGATGACTAAATGAAACCTTACTTACTAAAAAAATACCTACCTTGTCCCTCCATCCAGCAGCCTTTTGAGTACACAGATTGGAGGGGATCAGAGCAAAGTATCAGTCCTTTGAGAATCAAATAGTGGGAGGTTTCTTTGCAATGAAATCTGAGTGAGCTACTTGGACCAAGTTCAGAAACACCAAGGCCAAATTTTTGAGCCAGAAATCATTGTGAAAACTGTCTGAGGGGCTCATGTGTTTTCCAAATTGCTAACAACAGGGAAGAAGGCTACAGCCAGAAATTAAAACGTGTAAACACACCCTGTTGTTGGAAAAGGAGGAACTAGTTCACGAGAGGTAGTAAGATATGAGAAACAATGGAAAAATGTCTGACTGGTTGTCAAGAGGCCAGGGTTCCAACCCAGTTGATCCTCTGACTAAACAGTGTCAAGTAAATCTCTTCACTCCCCTGTGCTTGGGCTGCCTCATCTATGGAACAAAACAGGGGTGGTGATGAGTGAGATGCTCTCTCAGAGCTTCCAAACTTAATAATATTCTACTTAATAAGGGCTGTCGGCAACTCCCACCCCCCACTAATATACCCAGCCATACAGCTTTAATTATAAATTAAAATAGCCCTGAGAAACCACAGTTAATTCCCATTAGTATAGCCTTTAACTCATATGGAGGAATGATTTCCTTCTCCTTAAGCCTTGCTGAGGGACAAAAGACATAATTAATCGGCTCTGACAGCAATATTCATGAAACGAGAAGCACTGAGAAACAGGAAGGCAGCAAGAAAAGGTCCCAAACTGTGTCCTGCACCTCATAGCCTCTGACACAACACTTGAGAATTTCCACACCAAGGTCTCCCTAAACACTGAGAATTCAAACTCAGGCCAGTTAAAAGCTAAGATTTCAGAGACAGCTGCTGCTTCTCTCATTTCTCCACTAATTTTGAGACCAAAAAAAAAAAAAAAATCAAAAGAATTACATAGTGCAGGGATGGGGTGGGAAGGGCCACAGCTCCTGTCCCCTGGCCAGGCCTAGACTAACAGGTTCTAAAGCAGCTCAGACGCCTGGCTCAGAGGGAAGAGGCCAGAGCGGCCCCACTCCACAGACGGCATCTCACTGTCCTCCCCTCCCCCCTCATAAGCTCCCTCCCCCACTTCCCACAGGTTTCCAAGCACCGCCAAACTGGTTGTTACAGGGCTCTGCAAACAGCCTAATTCCATAGCTAGCCCCCTCCCAGCTATGTACACACAGGGAAAGAAATAAAAGAGTACTTTGTTCATTTTGTAAGGCTCACAGGGGACATCACTAAACCCCAAGTTCTCCATCTGTTTTCTTTTCTTTAAAGCAATCAGGAGCTGCAAATGCTCTGAGCTAAGTTGAGCACTGAGATACAATCACTCTCCAAAGACATGGCCATGCCTCATTTGAAAGGACTGGTTTCAAATATATAATATGTATCCACTGCTTCAAAGAGTTCATACCTTTTGGTTGAGTAATTCAGCTGCTGGAAATATATCAAAAAGAAGTCACTAAAAATACAGACAAAAATGTATACATGAGAAAATATTCATTGCATCATTTTTCATGATGCAGAAAAGATAGAACACTAAATAGCCAGCTTTTAGGGTAGCGTCAATATAGGACAGATATTAACACTTCTGTTCGCAAAAAGCTTTGTAAGGGAGCATGGAAAATGCTCATGATGCTATGTGAAAAAAATGGGATACAGTATGATATAAAGCCATCAAAAGCAATATTGCATAGAATAATGGATCTTAACAAGAAACAAAGTACATTTAATATTTTACCATTAAGTGTAATGTTTGCCATATGTTATTTGTAAATATTCTTTATTATGTTAAGAAAACTCCCTCTATTCTGATTTTCTGAACAGCTTTTGCATTATTTGATATGCAACATTTTAAGACATTTTCTATCTATTTAATATCATGTGTTATGTCCGACTCTTTGCAACCCCATGGACTGTAGCCCAAAAGGCTCCTCTGTCCATGGAATTCTCCAGGCAAGAATACTGGAGTGGGTAGCCATTCCCTTCTACAGGGGAAATTCCCAACACAGAGATCAACCCTGTGTCTCCTGCATTGCAGGCATATTCTTTACCATCTGAGCCATCAGGGAAGCCTTCATTAATCTGTTAATATGAATTTTCCAATATTATATCAACTCTGCAATTCCAGGATAAAACCAAATTGTTTACCATGTATTACCTTTTTAACACATTGCTGGATTTGGCCTGCTCAGGTTTTATGATTGTTATATGTATATTTCTAAGTAAGTTTGTACTATAATTTCCATTTCTCCTCTTGTTCTTGACAAATTTGTACATTGAGGTTATCATAGCTTGAAAAATGCATTTCTATTCCCTGGAATGATTTATGCAAGTTTGAAATTACTTGAGTGCTTGGTAGAACTTGATCATAAACCCATCTAAATCTAGACCTTCCTTTATGGAGAAATATTTGATGAATGGAGTATTTAATTTAAAAATTAAGAACTATTCAGCCTATTTTTTCTAGTTTTGGTAAGTTATATTTGTCTAAAAATATATTAATTTCCTCTAAGCTTTCAAATGTTTTAGCATCATGTAGTTCATAATATTTTTTAATATCTACTACATCTGCTTTTCCACTCCTAATATTGCTTAGGAATACTGTGCCTCTCTTTTGAAATTGATCTCACCAGGTGTTAATCAACATTACTAGGTTTTACCAAGAACCAAACTGTATCATTTTTGATCCTCTCCATTGAATAATGAAATTATTATTTCCTTCCATCTGTTTTCTCTATTTTGCATCTTTTTTAACTCTTCAGTGTCTAGCTAATTTTCAGACTTTCTTTTTTTCTAATTTTAACATTTTATGCTTTAGCTGCTTACCCCTACCCCAAGTCTTCACCCATCATATTTTTGTCATCATCCAGTTAAAAATAGGTTCTGATTTCCATTGCAATTTCTTTGATCCAAGGGTCATTTTGAAACATATTTCTATAATTATTCATCAGATCAGATCAGATCAGTCACTCAGTCGTGTCCGACTCTTTGCGACCCCATGAATCGCAGCACGCCAGGCCTTCCTGTCCATCACCAACTCCTAGAGTTCACTGAGACTCACGTCCATTGATCCATGGATGCTGGATGGCATCCACCTCATCTTCTGTCATCCCCTTCTCCTCCTGCCCCCAATCCCTCCCAGCATCAGGGTCTTTTCCAATGAATCAATTCTTCGCATGAGGTGGCCAAAGTACTGGAGTTTCAGCTTTAGCATCATTCCTTCCAAAGAAACCCCAGGGCTGATCTCCTTCAGAATGGACTGGTTAGATCTCCTTGCAGTCCAAGGGACTCTCAACAGTCTTCTCCAACACCACAGTTCAAAAGCATCAATTCTTCAGCACTCAGCCTTCTTCACAGTCCAACTCTCACATCCATACATGACCACTGGAAAAACCATAGCCTTGACTAGACGAACCTTTGTTGGCAAAGTAATGTCTCTGCTTTTGAATATGCTATCTAGGTTGGTCATAACTTTCCTTCCAAGGCGTAAGCATCTTTTAATTTCATGGCTGCAGTCACCATCTGTAGTGATTTTGGAGCCCAGAAAAATAAAGTCTGACACTGTTTCCACTGTTTCCCCATCTATTTTCCCATGAAGTGGTGGGACCGGATGCCATGATCTTCGTTTTCTGAATGTTGAGCTTTAAGCCAACT